>NC_036459.1:14584311-14884311 GCF_002775205.1 Xiphophorus maculatus | reverse complement strand
TAAGAAAAAAAAAACATTGTTTGTTTAAGCTGCTTTACGTTTTCATTATTAAGCATTAATGCACTGCTTTGGTGTGGAGTACTTACAATAATATATTTGCTGTATGTACAGCGTAGCGTGGCACTAAATAAAAAGACACTTTCTGCTACATGAGAGTATTATATGATGATTTGGTGTAAATAAATACACACAACCACAACCCTAAGGTTCATCATTAACTTATAAAGTACATTAACCTAAGCCTTGTTTATGCGTTTGTTTTATTCAAAGGGTGATGAAATGGATAGATAAAATGTTACTTCAAGTTTAAAAGGACAATTTTCACCTTTCAGTTTTATGTAAAATCGTTCATGTTTTCTTCATAAATCCCATTTTTCAACTCATCTGTCTCTTTCTCTCTCTCTCTCTTTTTTTTTTCTTCCGAGTTTGTCCAGAACTATTTGCTCCGCTCGAACAGATCGATGATACATCCGTTTGTTTACCTAATCTTTTCGAGGCTTTGCTTTGACTAAGCCCTTCGAGCACATTGGGAGTCTTTGCTCTGTGAAAAACAATTACTTGATACAATCGTTGCATGAAAGCCTCTCAGCCGGTCTCAGGGCCCGTCAGACGGGAGGTGAGAGTGACGCACACAGGAAAGGAAGGCGATGCTTTGAAACGTTGACGAGATCGACAGTGAGAACTCTGCACAAAGATCCAGTTGCTTCGCAGTTTGAAGACATGAATTGTTATGTTTATGATTTATCACCTTTGAAGATCAGCTAAATAGATGATAGTTGCAGATTTTTATAACAGCAGTTATCTTTGGATTCCCTGAAAATCAGAATTTAAAAAGATTTATAGGCGGCTGTTTTTTTTTTTTTTTTAGGTTTTCCTTTTATTTACTTTTGTCCTTTCATTTCCTTTTCTTTTTGTCGTGACATTTTGTTTCCCTTTCAACCTCCCGAACTCGGAACCACAACCCGTCTTCCTGTTCCAAGTCCAGTTCTTTTTTTTTTTTTCTTCATCCAATCTTTACACTACTCCATTTTTACATCGCGTTACTTCCATTTCTAAGCTCCATTCACTTTATTAACGGCGCAGGGGTCACTTCTGGTTTCACACGTCTTTTCGTCGTTTGAAACGTAGGTCGCAGCTTGCATTCATGCAACAGACGGATTTAGCAAACGTCACTGGCGACGACGTCGGCTGTCGCGCCGCGCTAGTGACTCACAAGTTACTCGTCGTCTCCAGAAAGTCTGCTTTATCTGCTGTGGCTCACTCTGAGTAACGACGACCATTCTGCGTGTAGAAGTAGGTCGAAAGAACTTCAAGCAAATACTGCAGTTGGATTTTTTTGAAATATGTTTTAAGTTGATCGACTTATTGAGAGTAAATTGTTGTTTATTTTTCCCCCTACGCAGCCAAATTTGCAAAACATTGAAATAATAGAAAAGCTGCAGAAAGTGATTTGCATCAAAAAATATTAATCCCAAAAGGGAAATTAAATTCAAAATACGCCCTTTTTTTATATCATTCAACAACAGAGACTCCAAAAGTGGAACTTTTCAGGCTGTTGGGTCTTGGCAGCATGTGCATTACTCTTTGTACCACTGACAGAAAGATGATTGGTTATGTCTGCTGGATCATATCTTCCTGGTAAAACTCTCTATGTGCAGCGAGAGCTCATGGTTACCATCCACTGGCAAAGCCTTAGGACATCTGTTAGTCATGTGCTATTTATAAGACCCAAGCTCTATGGGCAATTCTCTGACATTTCATGGATTACGATAGGCACAAACACATCTTACTTTTTTATCCCAAGAGCATTTTAGCTACAGCTAATAATGTTTTTTTATTAGCATCTCAGTTTAAGAAAAAAGAAAGCTTTAGCTGCAGCTTATGTGGAGTTTCTATTGAGCCTGTGTATTTGTAAGCAGAATTAATAAGAAAAATATATTCACTAGATATACGCAAGTGTTCTGTCCTTGGTAAATATATCAAATGCTCCGCTTTGGAAGATAACATATTACTTAGCACATATGATAAGTACTTAGCATATTTACTACCTGTAAATATGAACATTGATGGGCGTACTGTCGAGAAATACTGCAGGAGACTTGAAAACGCTTAGATTTTGTATCTAAAATTAAGTCCTTAAAATGTTTTAAACTCGTTTTTTCTAATTAGGTTGGCTTCAAATATATTATTCACAGGTCTGAAATTTTGTCATGGCAGGAATATTTAATCTTGTGTAACCTATATAGTTTTTTTTATTTTTTATTTCTTGCAGTCATTTTCTGTCAAGTAAAAGTTTGAGTCACACACATTCAAGTCGGTTGAGGTTACTGCTGACTAGCAACTAATATACCCTTGCTAGCTAGCTTTGTACATAGTTAGCTAGCATATAGCAAATTAGCTGGCTAGCACAGAGTAAATCGAACTAACTAGATTTTTTGCATCTGTTGCCAATTGCCTGGCTTTGACGACATTTGTCTTTGCCATTGGCTCAAACACTCTGAGTAATGACGTAATTTGTGTTGCTAACCTACGTATATGAGGTAAGGTACATTGTGTTAAAAAAAAATATTGGCCCTGGGGGTTAAGGCTGTAGAGAGCGTTGCAAAATCTGTAAATTTCTTCTGTAAATTTCTGTCGTGATACAGGTCTTAAATGTAATTAATAATAGTCTTAAAAATGTCTTAAATTTGAGTTGGTGAAACCTACAGAAACCCTGTACAGACCAGTTATGGTCCGTAATGTTAACTGTATATTCTATGATAAGATATACTTAAATAAGCTACACTAATCAGCTTATTTTTGCCCATAACGACAGGAGACAGTTGCTAAGACTCCAATCCCAAGTCGCAAGTCTAAGTAGAGTCAAAACTGCAGATGACGTCTGAAATGTTTGTTTTTGTGGCGCATGTTCAAACTCCAAGCCCACCCCAGCTGTTTTTGTGCTGAAGCACTTTGGCTTACTTTTAGGTTTTCATATCCCTTATCTTTCAAGGTCCACATCTGTTGGCACTGTGTGCCTAAGCAGCCCAGAAATAACGACTGTTTTCTGCCCGTAGCTCGGTGCTTCTGATAGCCAACATTGAGAATAATTCCTACATACAAGAAGCGAACAAAGAGAGCTTTTTCGTCCAAGCCTTCCTCTCTCGCCTGTTTCCCAGTAGGCTTTAAGCAGCTCATTAATAATTGAGCGAGGAGAGTTGCGCGATGGTGGAGCTGTCATGATCCCCTCCTTGCTGCCGTCACCAGCTCTGCATGCAGGGAGGGAAATGAAAGCAAACTTTTACTCCATGAGAGAACATTTTATGCTTCTCCTGTTTTTACACTGCCATAAATTTCATGAGATAAAAAACCAAAAGGTTGGGTTGAAACAAACTCCCCTACAAGATGAGACAAACTAAATCTTTTATTTTTGCAGTTTCTGCAAAATTGACTCTGGGAATGATGTAACAGTTCTTACAGTATGCATTCAAACTGAAAAAACTAACACAACTGCAGATATGAAGTAGAAAGTGTGAGTTCAAAGTAGCAGTAGCTTCCTTCTGGCTGTTGCCTCATGAAGACACCTGAGCGACCGCTGCAGATCGCAGTGTCCACCCCCAGCAACACATGCTAGACGGATACGATTTTATCGAAGCAAAACTAATAGCTTCTTTTTGCATCACAGTGAGTTCCAGTGATGACGCTTCTCATGAGCCGCCGGCGGCTTGCGTCCAGAGCTGGTGGCGCGGACAAATCTCGGATGACAGCTCTTCTCGTGACCTTCTCTGATCTTGACATATCGCCGCGCTCCCGCTGGTATGAGCCGATCCTTACCTACATGAGCAGATGCTGACTTTTTCAAGCTGAAAACTGAAAGATCACACTGTCAAGTCAAGTCATGCTTGGTGTTTTCCTTCTTTTTTTAAATCCTTTTGTTTTCTATCCTACCTTTTATAAAACATTGGTGGCAACATAGATGGAGAGAAACAATAAGACAGAATGACACAAGGACCTAACAGTCGTGTCCTTGGCTCTGTGGATTGATGCATTTAGTGTCACGCCAAAAAGAAAGTCATTTTTCTGGTTCTTTAAGTGAGATTGAAGTTTTTAGAAAATGTATTGCACTCCCTGGATTGGAGAGGAGTGTGCTCCAACTATCCGAAGAAGCTCACTTCTCATCCGTCTTCTAAAACCATACTCTACATTGTCGGAAAGGAGAATCCAATTGATTCCCAAAAGTTAGAGTTGATTGCTATATAGTCCGGTAGACTCTATTCGATTGGGGCACAAAGTTGCAACATTTGCTCCATTTTCAGTTGGTGCCGTTTGCTTATTCATCGCACTTTCAAATGATCTTAACTCTTTGAAAAACCTGATAGCGCGCTTGCCTGCAGTGGTGCTGCACCAAGAACCACTGAAGGAAACGACACAGAAATGTCTGAACAAGTCGTGAGCTCAACTTCCTTCCTCACAAAATGGAAGCAAAAATGGAGTGGCGTGAGATTTCAGGAGTTGTAGTGTTTCTCTTAACACAATCCATTTCTCTCCCTAGTTCTAGACTTGTGCGTTTATTTTGGCTATATTTTCCCACAATGCCCTGTTCTACAGTCTATTTTATGCTTTTGGAGCGGTCTCCGGTCTGCTTGGTGTTCATTTGGACCACACCAGAGTTTACATAGACAGAACTGAGACTTAGGTTTGTAGGCGGACCAGAGTCTGCTTTTTCGGTCCGCATCA
Source organism: Xiphophorus maculatus (assembly GCF_002775205.1). NCBI lineage: Eukaryota > Metazoa > Chordata > Actinopteri > Cyprinodontiformes > Poeciliidae > Xiphophorus > Xiphophorus maculatus. The sequence continues at coordinate 14,879,595 of NC_036459.1, read as the reverse complement.
GAGTTTGTTCGTGCGGTCACACATCCCCAAACACATCGGACATTTTAGGAAAATGAAGTAGAGTTTGATTAAGATGAACTAAACAGGGCTGATGTGGATTCACCCATAAAAGTAGCAATGTGGCGTTCATCCTGGAGGAGGAAGAGTGGACTAGAATTTTTCTGTTGCTGATCTGCTGAAGGACCCATGGAGATTTGATTGCCCAGTTCACAAGTGATTTGTGAATCTGGAGAGGAACAACTGTGTCCCTGGAGGAATTTTGCCGATGTTGGATAGCTGTCTGCCAGACGAGCTATCAGAAAAGCTGAACCAATTCATCAATGTTCCTACCGTCACTTATGATCATGAGATGTACAGTAAATCGTGACTCAAAAAGCAACGTCCAGATACAAGGACTGAAACGAGCTTCCTTTATAACACATAGAACCACCTCCATTAACGAGGCTTGTGTGAATTTTAGTTGTCTTGTAGGTAAAAACTCTCAAATGTTTAAGTTAAAATCTGGATAAGTAAAGAAAAAAAGTTTAAAATACATTATTTTGGTCTTCACACACCTTTTTCCTCTGCATGTGTATAATATTAGACTTTGCAAACACATTTTTTCGCCACTTAATGTGCTATCATGATACTACCTTGGGGTTGAATTAGTCATAAATTTTATTGCCACCCACATCTTCACATTCACCAAACACACTCTGCGTGAACTCTTTAGCTTTGCTTTTAGCAGCAAACACTCCACTTAAGAGCAATATGAGCTTATGGTGTTCCACTGGTACTAGAAAAGTGAATTAGTGTGTTTATTTAAACCATCCATGCTACCTTTCGGGGGAATAAATCCATAATGCATAATTGAAATGCATATAATCTCTTCCCAAACTTCTAAATGACTAACCTAACTTCTTGCTTCCACCATTATAAATCTGGGAAATTGGAGTCCAAACACAGCACCCTGCACATATCTGCAGTTTAATGGTGTGACTGAGAGAGTTGGATCCATCACCCTACAACGGCATTTTTTGGTTTTGTGTCCGAGTGACGCCATGTTTTCCCGCTGTGTTAGTGCAGGCTCCAAGACCACACCTGCATATATTTCCTGCATGTGCGATGCCAATTGCTACATCCATCTGTCTCACTGGTGTTGGGCTCCTGGCAACCACTGGCCCCTCTGTGCCCTCAGACAAACACAGCTGCTACCCAGCATCTGCAGACGGGAGTCTTGGATAGTTAGCGGATTAGATTATCCGCCTTCCAGACAATGTTTTAGATGTTGGAAGCTCTGTTAGCAAAGGCTAGATTGTCACTGATTTATGTGGAGCGAACTTGGAAACCTGATAGCAGTCTGTTTTTCTTACATATTTGAATATCTGGAAAAGTAATAGGAATTTAAAGAGATAATTTCAGCTGAAACTAATGTGAGTCTTGGTAAGTTTGAAAGGTGTGTGTATAGATATGTGAAACTGGTTTCTGAGCTCCTACAACGCTAACCCAGCAGCAGACTTCTTCCTAACATTTCTTCCTTGACTTTAATTATGCTGAACAATACATTTTAGGATCTTTATTTCATGTTTATTTAAATTACACTAGCTGCGTTTCCATTACGAATGTGTGCAAAAGCATGTCGATATTCCTCTAATGTTGAAAAAACACAATTTTACAACTGCGGAGCTTCCATTAAATAAGAAGCGCATTTGAAATCACGTGAATAAGTTTGTTCGTGCGATAAATCATTAAAAACTATGCCGCGTCATCATCCTCCAAACACTTCCTGTCGTTTTCTTCGTCATTTCTGCCAGTAGCAACATCCAGTTGTTGATCAATGCGACTCGTGTGATGCAAAAAAACATTTCCGTTGCAGTTTTGTGAAATACTCTTGATTTCAATCTGGCCAAAAAAAAACCCTCATCCCAGCTCAATTTTTACAATTGAAACCAATGCACAAAAGACGTTAGCTTAACCTAGTGCTGATTCCTGGTTAAAACAACCAAATCTCTGGATTATTTAGCTTCTTCAGCAGCTCCACAGACAACAGTGGTGGATCTAATTTCTATTCCCCATCAGTCCTAACCTTGTGTTCTGATCTTGATGGCCTGGAGTGCCCGGTATGGTGATCTTACTCTGATGAGGGAGCCCAGAAGAAGAGCAGGAGCGCTGGAGACACGGAGTATGTGGAAAGAATAATTATTGTAGATTCGATGGGCCGAGGTGGAAGATTGCAGGGACTCGGTCCCTGATTGCAGCCTGCTCTGTTACATAAGTGGAGTCGCTTTCCGAGCCCTCGCTTCCCCAGGACGTCGTGATTGGGTCAGATGGGAGAAGCCTGTTTCTGGGCCTCTTGATTGGACATTGTTCAATTTCCTCTGATACCGCGCTGATACTTTGGACCACGCATTGATCCGTGGATTGACCCAAATTTCCCTGATTTACCCAGGATTTACAAATCGCCGTTGGATTCAGTGTTTGTGAATATCGCCAGTGTTCTTGCTGCTTTGCATTCTGCCTCTATTCCATCGTGCAGGTTCGTTCCTGTACAGCACTGGGCGCACGAGTTGGAAGAAACATTTGACAACACCAAGAATTAATTGCCGACATAGTTTTGGGAATGGAAAGGGATTGGGTGTTTCCAAGAAAAACCAAATAATTGGAGATTTCTTCATTGAACAATTAAGTGAATATGATAGTTTTTATGAAAACAAAACCAGATATTTTCAGCATGCCACTGGTTACCTGTGCAACATCAGCTCTCTGTACCTTCTAAATATTCTCTAAATCCACCAGATTATGAGTTCGTATTTTAGAAACATTCATTTTAACTCAGCTAAGTCATTTCAGAACTCTAATTCTCTTCTCATTAAGTCATTTGTATAGACGTATCGATGGACTCAGAGAAATGCTCATGGTTGAAATTCTTTAATTTTTTTTTTCTTGCAGACACCTGTTGGTCAAAATTTCTCAATTTCACCCACTTCATCAAAAAAAACAGTTATCAACTCCAGAGCATGACACCACCACTGCCATATTTTACAGTGTTTTTAGTTTGTTTGAATTTAAATTAAGTCCAAAAGGTCAACTTTTAATCTAAACACCTAATTAGATTTTTTTTTTTCATCAATTTTGAAAAAAAGGCAGTAAGATTACACCTGTAAACAATGTAGTGGGAGGTTTTTATTTGAGTACCCTTCCCCTGACTGATACCTTAGATCAATGATCCTTTGTAACCTGTTTGCTAACAGTCAGGATATCATTTTCAAGAAACTCCTCCAAGAAAAGTTTCATTTTATTTCTGGTAAATGTCATTTCTTATTTGTTATGATAAGGTCTTAAATGAATAGTTCACAGATATGCAGCCGGGTTATTATTTATTTTTTGTTGCTAATTTCCATAAAAAAACAGATTCGTTTTTCATTTGGACTATACAGGCTCAGGCCTGTCACAATAATACATTTTGCTGGATGATAAATTGTCCCAGACGTTATTGCGATAAACGATAATATTGTTGTTTTGAGACCATATTCAAGTAATATAATCAGTAAACATTAATTTCTTACAAACGCTTAACACAGAAAATGTAAGGCATATTAAACAAAACAAGCTAAACAGCAAATAAAACGGGCACTGAAGCCTCTGCAAACCAAATTGTCCTTCAAAAAAGGGATTTTTTTTTTTTCATCCAGTTTTTGGTAGAATGAGACGTACAAGAAAACCAAGCGTGGAAATTATTGAGCTCGTTTTAATTTATCGTGCAATTAACTGATTTGTTGAATCTTGCCAAATAAAGCTGGTTCCAGCCTTTCTACATCAGAACAGCCTTGCATTTTAGCAGAGCTCTGCGTACGTTTTAGCTTTCCTGTAAGTATGACTTACACTACATTAAAGAAGGGAGCTCAGGTTCTGCTCGCCTTAACGACGAGCACATTCGACGGAGGAGGGTGGGTGGGGGGGGGGGTAAAATAGTTGATAATTGCTGCATAGATCGGCCACAAATGACACAGATGGTGCTGGAAGGTTTCAGTGTGGAAGACGTACATGCAATTACTGCAGTACTGTGGGACCCAATCACCGTGCTTGTGCCTGACTGGTTGCCTGCTGGTATGTTTTTCATCGGGTGTTTTTTAAATTTTTTATTTTACTTTTTCCCCTTCCAGTATGCCGTCTGATTAAATTAGTGCTGGGTGGCGCTCATCTGAGGAAATGGAGCTGCGATTGTTTCAGCGTGTGGGTTTGGGAGGCCGCTTTAACCCTCGTGCTGCTTCGAAGATCTCGTTAGGGGGAAAGACGGGATAAGAGAAATGACACCTAATATTCTATGATTGCTCAGTGAATGTGCGACTGGTGGAGTTGTTTCTCCTCGTGTGGGTTTCAAGCTGTCCTGATAGTTCACTCCGGCCCATAAATCTGATTCCCTGCCAGGTAATCGGATAACGGCCCTCCGCTCCGGACCTTTGGGATCGACCGATCAAACTCTACCGGGTTAACGCCGTGGAAATCGCTGGGCTTTTAAAAACAGCGCTTCCTTTTCATTGTTAGAGGAGAGTTTCGTTATTGAAGAAACATCTGGTGATTGTCATCATCACTTCGGACGTCAGTGTCTCTTTCGGGCTTTTAGTGAGCCGGTCTGTCTTTGGTTGATTAAAAAGCCAACAATGATTCTTTTCTGACGATTAGTCTGATTTTTTTTTTTTTTTTCAGCTGACCACTTAAACCATTTTTTTTTTTTTTTAATCCATTAAAGGATGCAAATAAACAAATAAATAATTTTTTTAAAAATACGATAATAAACATTTTATTGCCTAAAATGCAATAATGATATTCCGTTATTGTAGTTTTCATCATTGGTCGTAAAGGATGGATATGCAGCTGAAACAATGTTTCTAACATTTCTAACAAAATTGCAAGAATAATATTATGATGTTATTTTCATAATACTATTATTTTATACTCGAAGTACAGCTTTATTCTGATAATGTTATGAACTTGTTCGTGTAATTTTACGATTTTATTCTTGTAATTTTATTAATTTCTTCATGTAATCTTACGACTTTTATTTTCATAATTCTATTTCAAAAGCCTTTTTGTTTCTTAGTCTGGTTCTAACATTCCGCCGTTCTCTGCCAAAAACAATGTAAAACTCCCCCAGGGTGTGTAAACATATGAGCACAACTGTAAACACGTTGGCATATTAAAGCCGATCGGCAAAAAAATTGAGAACATATAAAAATTGGACATTCATGCATCACGACTACTGCACGTTTCCATGTATGTGTTTGCTTATTTTTCAACTCGGTTACACATGATAAATTTTGCAATGTGTGATAAACCCTCTCATTCCCCCCCCCATAAGAATAACTGTCTTTTTTTATTATTTTTATAACAGGAGCATCATGCACACTCTCCAGAAAGTGATATAAACGAGCTTGTGGACATGGAGTCACTCTGGGACTTTAAAATGAGCTAAAATGTGAAAGAACCAGGCAGATGGATAAAAAAAACAACAACTTTATAGCTCAAAAGGAGACGTTTTATGATCTCTACCAATTTCTTTTGCTGTTATAAAAGTGGTGCCTTGCGACACAAAATGAAAACTAATGTCCTGAAAGAAATGTGACAGGCGGCCAAGAAAAGGAGGACTGTGGTGTGTGTCAGCAGGGGCGTCCTTTACACAGCCTGATCCGCTTGTCAAACAGTTAAAGGACATGTTTTCCTGTCCAGAGACCTCCCACTCGCAGCTGCTCCCAAATAGCCAGCATGTGTCTCATGTCCTATGTGCGTATTTATGCATCATTGTGAGAGTTTTTACTCTTTAGCGCTACCTGGGTGTTTCCTCCTGCAAGTGTGTGCAGTTTCAGTGTCTGTCCAGTCGCTCCCTCTTCTTATTAAGACGTTTCCTCCTGGAGGCAGCAGTTGTCTGCTCACGCTGGGAATCACAGTGTGGCTCCGCTGTCGTGCCAATTTAAGACTCCTTTCGGCCAAAGAAAATTCTAATATTTCTTTTCTTCCCACGCTGAGTTAGTCCAGCATCTGAAATGGAAGCTGATTCCCCAGAGATAAATGTTCCCACTTAGGAATCATTTCAGAAAGGCTGAAAAAGCCTCAGCAGATCCCATGTGGAACGTTCAGCGACCTTTGTGATTGACGGCGGCGTATCAAGGCCGTTATAGATATATATCTAAAAAAAAAAAAGAGGAGGAGTACATTTCTGCCAAAAATCTCAGAAGTTTTCAAAATGTTCTCGGGAATTTTCCAGAAAAATGTGGACGTCTCTGGGTTTGTAAAGTCGAAAGTTTGCGAGAAAAAAACTCAGAATTTCGAGATTAATCTGAGAAATTTTCGAGAAAAAAAAGCCCCATGGAGATTTCTGGGTTTGGAAATGTGAGAGGAAACACTCAAACGTTGAGATTAATCTCAGAAATTTTCAAGACAAAACTTGGGGAATTTTTGAGTTTGAATAATTGAAAATTTTTGAGAAAAAAACTACAATTTTGAAATTGACAGAAATTTTCAAGAAAAAAGTGAGAAATGAGAGTTAGAAAAGTAAAAATTTTTTACTAGAAACAACTCGGAAATTTTTAGATTAATTTGAGACATTTTCTTGAAAAAAAAAAAAGTCAAAATTTATTTTCCATGTTATCTTTTGGGAAATTTCTAAGCGCAATCTCAAAATTTCTCTGTTTTTTCTTGCAAATTTTAGACTTTTCGAACTTGGAAAATTCATGTTTTTTTCTCAAAAATGTTCTTGATTAATCTAAAAAAATTTTTATATTTTTGGCATTCCATGTGAAGTAAATTGTAATTCCACACCCACAAACTATTAGTGTACACAATGTGTACAATTAAGTTGTAATCAAATAAGTAAATAAAAAAAACTTACTTCTTGCTGAAATAAAATTTGTATTTTTAGGATAAAGCCCAACAGTTTGACTCTTTGTTTCAGTTCTTATGCTTCTGTCAACTTCAGTTATGCAGCAGGAAGCGTCTTGCTGCTTTCTCCTCGTCTGAGGGAAATTTGTTTTGAATGTTTATTAGATTTTAGCGTTTCTTTTGGGGGTGTGTGGAGGTCATGCTGAGACGGTAATTAATTTCTGCTGTGCTTTGGCTCGTGTCTCCAGATGGCCCTGTGATCTGGCGGATGCTGACCTACCCCCCGACTCGCCGAGCTCTGGCGGTGGGATGCGGCCTTCAGATGTTCCAGCAGCTTTCGGGAATCAACACGGTCATGTGAGTGTGAATGCGAGGCGTGGGAAACGGTTCGCATCGAAGAACACGCTTTATGTTTGCCGTAAACGCACAGCAGGGGCAATTGCAGTCACTTTAGGCTTTTAATAATTTATTTGCACAATTGTTTTCTGTTTTTTTTTGTTTACTTCAAGGTGAGTAGATGACATAAGAAACTTTTCTGCCATCTTCATGCCATTTTTTAAATAGTAGAGTAATTTGATGCAAAAAAATATATATGATCTTCTTGAAGGATGCAGACTGCTTCCTGTAACTAGACTTCAAGAAAGTGTGTTCTAAAACTGGCAGGCAGTTTTATTAATATACATGTGTGTGTTTGTTTATCACTATTTGGCATACAAATGAGTGATGCAGTTTATGTTAACTTAGATGTTTAAAAAAAAAAAATTATTTACAAAAAAAACAACACTATTTTCTTTATATTGTGTAAAGGTATAAGAGTCTTTGGAGATGTGCTTAGAGTGAGTTAGCAGTATTTAGCTGTATGTGGAACACAGTGAAGATATTGCTTCCATGAAAAACGGGGGAATTTAAATTCAAAGTTGAGGCTGCCAAACCTGTTTTATTCACATTGTGCTCGATGTCGCTAATTTGCATCATACCTACATTTACCATACCATACCATACCAACTTTATTTATAAAGCACTTTAAAACAACCACAGCTGATACAAAGTGCTGTACATCAAAACACAACATAACAATAAAAAAAAAAAAAAAAAAAAAAAAAAAAAATTTACACTTATTGTGTGTGCAGTAGTCAGAATAACAGTCTCTAATGAACTTAGCATCAGATTGGCAGAAAAAAACACATTTTTTCCTTTACGTAACTCGATTTAAATTCAGGCAGTAAGGGGTTAATCCACATTAATGTGGAACTTGCTTCACTGTGGACATTCGTACTGGAGTTTTGAGTATATAGGCTTCTTCCCGATCACTATTACTTTTATTTTATTCATTTGAGTGGCCAGTCTGGGTCATATGGTTGAAACTTTGACACAACTAGTGTTCCAGTGTGAAAGCCCTGACCTGAAAATGCCATTTCCAATAAGGTTGATTGTATGTGAACTTCTACATGGACAATAGACAATAGACACCCCACCTCAAACAAAACCCTTGTATTCAGTCTATTATGAACCCACACCAATATGACTTTGCCACTCCAAACAGAAAAAGAGGATTTCTTGTCTTTTCAGCTCTGGGATTAGTCAAAACAGCACTAAAAAGCTGTCAGGCATTCCCATTCAACACACAAGATCAAGAAGAATGTGTTTGCCACGGCATCACGCTATCAAATCACAAAACATTTCTTTCATCCCTCAAAGCCCATCCTCCACATGGGAGCAATAGTCTCGGCGCATTAACGTCTGCGAGCGGACGGAACCCCCCCATGCTTCCTTTCTTCGTCTTTATCGCTCCGTCTGAGCCGATTGTGTCATCCGTCTGTTTCCCGCCCTCCCCTCCCAGACGAACTATATTACAAGGCTTTGTAAACAATCGGTGGATGCGCGCTGTTGCCTGGCAACCGGCGGACCGGTGCGCTCGAACGGGGTGTGTCTGCGCGCGCGTGCTGGAAATGTGACTGGAGATGTGTAGTCTGAATCCAGACCTTAGGCCTGCTTGACGTCTGAACGGACAGGAAGGTATTCAGAGAATAACAGCATGCAGAAGTTGAGCTTTTATTACCCGAGGTGAAGCTCGGGATCTGTCACTCCTCCACGCCTCTCGGTGAATGTCTGTCTATTGATCGTCCGTCTCTCTGGGCATGTATTTATCCTGATCTCCTGCTGTCAACTCACTGAACAGCGGGCACGACAAACTAAATCTGACACCGGCCCCGTCCGCCTATCTGTCTGTCTCACTTTCACATCTGCCACTCTCCTAGTCAGCCTGAAAAGGTTTACCTGCTGGGGAGGCTGCAGCAACACGGGCCCGTCTTCTTTAGGTAAATCTGAATGCTGCAGAGGTTACATAATGTTTGCGCTGCTCATTAAGATGCAGTTCAGCTCCATAAATTGGAACAGATTCTCATTCTGGTTTTGTGGACAACCTCAGTGAATCACCTGAGTTATCACTACCTGCTTCAAAAGTACTCTTTAAAAGAAGAGCTAAGGTTTGTAAAGTGAGACGTTGATGTTGATTTGACAGCAACAGAAAAAATGAGGACACCCCATTGAAATGTTCACATATCAATATCTAAGTCATCACTAAACAAAAGATATTGAAAATATAATTTTAGTTACGTAAAAAGTCAGGACACCCTATGGCCTTTTAGTTGGTCGTACCTTATTTGGTGGAAGTAACTTAGGTAAAGCCTGTTCTCTGTTGTCAAATCTCTTTATTTGGTTCGATTCCAGCCAAGTTGGGTGTGTCTCGGTTGGCCGTGTTTCCCTCAGTATGTGGGCGTGCGTATAGGCAGGAATCTGGGCAGGCCGTTAGCATGCAGGAGTTGTTGTCGACTCTCTGATGGTGTCATTTTGCCCTTTGGGCGGCCATTTTCTCTGAAATCTCTCTGTATATTTGTTCGTTGCCGGCTGCCATGCACTTTTCCGCCACAATTGATAAAAAGGTGACGGTCTTTCACAGTCTGAGGGAAGTTGGACCCACTCCATAATTCCAACTGAAGATATTTGAGAAGCTTAACACCGATCCACTGTTACCTCTGGAAAACGTCACACTGAGCTTTGTGTTGCTTCTTACAGTCAGTGTAAGAGTTGGATAGAGGTCACACAAGAAGAATAAAGAAGCAGAAGCAAAGCTGACTGAATTGAGTTAACAATTGACTATAATTGCTCTTAGTCAAATATTTAGTCAAAAATTTTGTTGACTAACTAAATTGTTATTCAAAATTTGTTGACTGATCAACATTTTTTTTCCAGAGCACCATTTATTGGTGACATCTTCATTCTGAAATGTTACTGTAGTATTATTAATCTTTTTCGCTGGGGTTCGTTGGCATATTGCTTAAATCAAGTCCATTAGAAATAAAAAAAATATTAGTAGGTGTGTGTTCACCTTTAGTATGAGAAGATGGAAAATCTTACAACAATGTGCAAAATGAAAACAGTGTAAAATGGTGTAAAAAAAAAAAAAGGTGTAAAATGCTGCAAAAAGGGTTTGCAGCATTACATAAATAGAAATCACTCAGACCTAAAATTAGCATAAACAACTGTGATTTATTCATATTTTTAGCTATCAGATGTCAGTTTAAGTAAACTCGCTTTGATCTTGGTCTCCAAATCTTAGCTTCCCAAACTGAAACAGCTCTGTCTCCTGTAAGGACGCAATAGTCCTCAAGTTAGAAGTCATTACAATAATCTTGTGTGCCGAGTGATTTGGTTAATTAGATCCGCTGCAGGTCTTCTTAATATGATATGGTGATGATGTTATAGGTCAAACAAATACAAACACTAGTTATTCAACTTAAATGTTACACTGTCAAAGCAGGGGAAGCATAATTACCTGAAAAATAAGTACACACACCCACACTGTGCTGCTCCAGCTAATGTCTTTTATCAGTAACACTAATGAGTTTTGCACTTAAACGGAAAGCGGACTGCACCCTATGTCTTCCTCCTGTGGACTCCCCACAGGTATTTGGATTATAGCTTTGACACATCGCCTTTTTAAATTATATGTGACACTTTTTTTCTTCTTTTTTTTAAACTGGTGATGAAACATGAAGGCCAGTTAAGGTTTCTGGATTTCATCCCTGTGAAACGTGGGCCCTGATGATCAACAGATTGAAACATCCGATTAGTGGACGCCTCGTTCAGCCGCACTGCTCCCAACGCATGCAAATATCCTCTTTGCTTACTCCTACAGACAATGGTTAATTACATAAAGCTTTTTGAAAACATAAATAGAAAACCAAACTAAAGCCTTTGAGATGATGTAGGACTTAAAGTTTGATATATATATATTTTTCCTCCCTTGAGTCGAGAAGCAGAAGCAGCATAATGCAGTTGCTGCATCTGCGGCTCCTTCTAGATATATGGTGTTCAGTGTCGGTGTTAAAGGGTTGCATGGTTTAAAGGTTTTGTTGGTTCAATTCGCATGAATCAAATGATTGATTAATTACCAGACCAATGCATAACTCAAAATATGCCACAGCAGAGATGCGTCTAAAACATGCAAAATACCCGTCCTGGAGGAATGGAGTTGGAGACCATTGTTGTAGATTTCCTCACATTGCCTCTTTGGCTACATTCACACATGATGTCATGTCGCTTGATTTTGATTTTTGCTGAAATACTTATCTTTTTTTTTCATGGTCGTTCAGTTTGCGACCAAAGAGACCCACATTTCCAGAAGAAGAAAGTTGACAACACACAGCGTAGCACAGTGTGCAGCACTAATAATGGACGCCGTCGTCCATGGATCAGTTTGATAGTTATTCAGCAATCGGGCCAACGGTATCGTCACTAGATCAAAACAAGATGAAGGAAGCTAATAAAAAGAAAGCACAACTAATAGAACTGGCGTTTTGTGCTGCAATGCCTGAAACTTCAATAGAGAAGTTTGTTTGGATGTGAAGTCAGAGCAGTGGTGGGATTGTGATGCGCTTCATTGACAGATTCCTCTCATAGTTGTGATTTTCAGCAATTGTTAACCTCTGGATTTATCGTGTCAGACTTCTTCTGGTGCAGACACGAACGTTCAGAACGCAGACACTTTGAAAACAGTCGGACACTCATCCGATTTAGTAACACATACGGACGTCTTTTGCCACTGATTCAGAAAGTTATTTACTCAGACTTGAGATCTGAAACTCAAGGTTTTGGACTCAAGACCTATTTCATACTGGACTTAATTCAGCCTCAAGGTGTGAGTTTTGAGGATTTCATGAAAATTGAGACTTAGAATTTGGATATTAGTGTTTTATGACCTGGGACTTAAGGTTAGACTAATCTTGAGGCTTGGAACTAAGAATTTGGGATGGGAGACCTGACTACGATTTAGGGTTTGAGACTTCACTTGGACCCAACTTGTGAATCTCAAGACTTGACTCAAACTCTCAGTTTGGGACTCAAGATTCGACTTGAATGAGAAGAGGTAGAAGTTTGAAAAATGTATTTCTTTTTAAGCATGACTCTAAAATTGGTGATAGTGGTGAAATCCAGCAGGATACTTTTGTTACGTGCACAACTTTGTCTCGTTTTCTTTAATTAAAGAACATAAAAAAACTTTGACAAATTTAATTTTCCTTTTAATATGACAGAAATGACGGGAGCGCCATCTGGACTTTTGCAGTTTGAGACGCTACATAAGCTTTACTGCGAAGTGAGACTTGAGTCAAAAAACAAACAGACACAAGGGTCATAAACGTCAAGACGTGTATAATAATAAGAAAATCTGCGAAGAAATAACCCTAATTGTCTTGATTTCCTGCCTCAGTAAACACATTCCTAATGGGTTTGTGGTCTCGGTCATTACTTTTTCTCTTTTTTTCCCCCCCCCCAACTCGACACAAAGTTCATTTGCTAAATTATGGTTCTGTTTGGAGAAAAATAAAGGTTGGAATGGTTTATGGCGGGAAATTATTAAGATTGGCAGATCCTACCACCTGGCTTGTGTCGCCCACGCAAAGTTGCCGAGCCGGCCTTGTTAGTCAGTAAGATATAAACGAGGTCTGAGGTGGCAGTAAATCACCACGGCCTGTAGACGAGCTTCCCCAGCTGCTTTAGCCGATTAAACCAGGAGCCTGGCATAGAGAAAGAAAAGAAACGGGCAGTAAGGGAGCGTGGCAGACCGTCAAAAGAAATGCAAACGACTCTAGAAAGGCACATATTGTCTGTCGCTGTGCTGTTACACTCTGGTCTCTCATATCAGGGACTTGACAGAAGTAGATTGCCTGAGTTCACAGATTTTCTTTTTTTCCTTTTGAGTCAAATATGCCCTAAAATAGCCTGCAACTCAAGTCCTTCCGTTAGACCTGAAGTAGAAAAGAACTGCAAATGAGTCCAAGGAGCTGGCATGAAGGGCAAATTGTGATGGAGAGGTTTTAAAGTACAGAGGCACAGGAAAGTGGTCAGTGATCATATTGGCCCATCTACTTCCACTTAACATTACTGGTATTATCTCCACCCTTATACATTTCTTGTGTTTCTGGTGACATTTGGCAAAACAAAATGTCACAGGATCTTGCTCTGTGACCAGTGAGTTGCAGGGCAAACTGTGGCTGATATTCAGTAGTTTACCTCCAGCTTGTAATTGTGCGTGCAAATGAGGTGATTGACTGAATGTAGTGTGACGCACTTTGAGGTCCTCTGCACTTGTTAAAGCTCTGCACAAGTAGAGGCCTCTTACCGTGGAAGTTCTCATTTAGGTCTCCTTTATCAAGAAGATGTTTTTCCACATATACCTACAAGTCAACCAGATGTTGCTCTAGCTAAGCACCCCAGACCGTCACACCACCGTCACCGTGTTGCGTGATGTCCGTTTTCTGAAACGCTGGTAGTTTCATATGTAAAAATGTACAACTTAGTCCTACTAGTTCTTGAAATGTTATCCTAAAAAGTCTGGGGATCACCCTTTCTTGCAAACATGTGATCAGCCTTTTTAGAGAGTTTTGGTCAGCAGTGGTTTTGATCTTCCATGGATGCCATATTTGTCTAGTCTCTTTCTTGTTGAATCATATAAACGGATTTTAGTTGTGACATGTGAGGCCTGCGTGGCTTTAGATTTTGTTCTGGGTTTTGAGCAAATGAGTTGGCAATGAACTCTTGGCGGTATTTTGTTCAATGTGTTTCCTGTTTGTGGATAATGGGTTGAAATATGGTTTGATGGAGCCCCAAAGTCTTAGAAATTACTTTCTAGATATGAGAATGAGTTTGTCATCTGTCCTCAATTTATTTTTCTTTTTTTGTTTAAATTGGATCAAGATGTGTGGGCCTTTGAGAGGTTTTTGTCTACTTTGTGTTGTTGGCTACTTTTTTATTCGTAATAAATGGAAGCATCATGAAAACTGCTTTTTTGTATTTCATCCTGTCATCCTTGTGTGATATTAATTTCCAGGGTCTTAAAAAATAAGCAGAAACGGCTCTGCAGACCTTGGGTGCCAAAGAAATTCCGACTGAATTCAAAGCACGGCGCTCAGATTTCAGCATTAAAAAGCAGCTCACACGCTCAGAGGTGCTGTTTGGACGATCCGACGTGCTGCTTCATTCCCACACTCGCACACGGAACACACTCGGTTCTGGCCGTGCATGCTCAGATGCAAATTAGTTCTCCCATCAGCGGCGGCGTGCCAGCTAATGACATGCATTTATGCAAACAAACTTAGATGAAGTTCATCTTGGTGGAGCAGTGAAAATCCACTAACACAAGCACACACAGCACTGAGGGCAACAACACAATAAATAAGTGGAACCAGTTTAGCGGCTTCCGCTAACATGGGATGACAAGTGGGTAAAATGACTTCCTGTCTCCATTAGTAAAGGCTCCATTTTTAATGACTCTGCTTGGACACAGATGCGTTTACAGCCAGGCGTGGTTGATTTTTTTCACATCCACCTGTTGAAGCTACGGGGTCCTGCAAAGGTATTCGCACCTTTAATCGGATGACAACCACAAACTCCATCCATCCATCCATCCATCCATCCATCCATCCATCCATCCATCCATCCACCCACCCACCCAATGTCAGCTCAGATGGACATTACTTTGTGTTGATTGCACTTCTTTTCTTCTTTTTAAAAAGCCTCTATTGCCAACTGTTGTTTTTGTCATTTCCATCTTGAATTATGAGGTAAAGCATTGACTTGCTGCCACTGAAAAATCTGTAGTTGAATAATCCTGCATCTGAACAGAAGACACATCTCTCCATTTTGGTGATATAGTTGGTGAACAGAACATAAAGCGTCAACGGCAATACATGTTTTCTACTTCCTGTTCTACAGAAATCCCAGTTTATGCCTACAGGAGTTGAGCACCGAAGTATTGGACAAATAAACAGGATGCAATATGAAAAGTCTTGGAAACTGCCAAATATGCGTACATTGAGAGGACCTAGACGTGGCTACAGACAAGCTGGCAGGTTGATCTGAACTTGCATGTCAGGTACTCTCATTCTCTGGACCACGGATGCCATATAAATAACTTTCCTGGCCTGACATGCCAGCACGCATTCAATATTCATAAACCGGCTTATTGGCCTGAGGGAGAAGCAACAGATTGGTAAATAACACATCAGTCAGGAAGAAGAAGGAGCTTATCATTCTACCTGCATGTGTTTGTATCCCAGAGTTCCTTCCTGCCTAATTGTCCCCCCAACAAATGAAGGGATGGGCAGCTGCATTGAGATAAATATAGGCTATAATTTTGTATTTGCACTGTATCTCGGTTGCACATAAATGTTGATGTCATCCAGCAGTAGGAAGACGTAGATATCATCGATTCCAACTAGCCACAGGATCATTTAGATTCAATTATCCTCATAATCATGCAAGTAAAGGTCATGGTGAGCTGGTGGGCACTGCAGTGTATGATTATAAAACAGAAAAAGTGGGCTCCAGTCCCGAGTACTGCTGTTTTTAAATTCTGGATGTTGTCCTACTGACTGACAATAACAACATTTTACATCACATTTATGCAGAAATGTAGAATATGAAGTCAGTGTGCTTTGTTGGTGTTCAAAAAGGTTCCCCCAGGTGACTTGAGGTTTGATTGTATATGTAATGTATTGGAGAGTTTAGTGGTTTCTGGTCTACGGGTTGCCAGATATAGTGAGCTTGACGGTAATTTCTTTGACTGTTTGTGGATGTCGTTGGTTGAATCAGCCAGTTCAATCGCATTTGCCTGCGACCGCCATGTAGTTTCCTTGTAGTTGTCATCTGTCCCTTTAAACCGTCCATTCAAATCTGTCCCCAAACTGTAAGCGAGATTCATTTTCCCTTCTATTGATTTCCGTACGCTCTTCCAAACGGACCGGATTGGTGTAAATACCTTCCTAGCAGAGCGTTTCAACCGTTTTCTTTTAAAACCACTTTGTTTTGAATTTTTGAAAAATAAATGTGCTCCTCTTATCTACAGACGAAGGGAGATGCCATGTGCAATCAGGGAACATAACCAGAGAGTCCTGTGTGGCTTGTGTAAATGTCACTGTTCATTTATGAGACTTTATTGAGCATAAGAATGTGTGCACACATTCTACAGACCTCTCATCTGCAAATTAATCACACCTCACGCTGTGGTGCATGTTGTGTGACTTGGCGTCTTTCTCTTTGCATTTGATTAATGGGGAAGACATTTGAATGAGTCTCATTAATGAGGCCACGCTGAGAGTCCAGTTGAAGCAATAGCAAAGCGATGTTTTGATCGAGCCGCCTCTGAACAACTTTAAAACGGGCAAACGGAAGCGTGTTCCAGCCAGCTCGCTGCGGGCCACCCGACAGAGAGACCCATGTAAAACAGGCTTCGCGTGACATTTCCAACATAGCATTCGTCTGGTGACCATCTGTGAAGGCCACCTGGCCCTGCATCAACAACGAAACTGACCAGTGGAAGCAACTACACACACTGCAACAGCTCCGTTACCCCAGAAACGGCGCCGGGAACGCTTACCGTACCCCTAGGGAAATCCGGCACCGAACTACTCACCTTTAAATTCTGATTTAGCTTCAGTGTTTTGTGGATTTTAAATACAACTCTTTTTTTTTTTTGGTTTATATTGGGGCTATTTTTTTCACAAGCCCTTCGATTTCTGGCCTTATTTTTTATTTAATTAACAATTATCTCTAATTTGCCATGACTGTACCGATTGGATTTCACGTTTTTGAGTTTTTGTCTGAAAAATGTTGTTTTTCAGTTTAAATGTGAAGAAGTAAACACCCTGGCATCATTTAAAGACACTTTTTTAAAGATTTGGAGTTAAACTAAAGACTTGCAGTGGGTTTTTCAGAGGCAACGTTTTGATATTTCGGAAGACAGATCTGCAGTATTTTCCCTCAAGGTGAGCACTGACTGACTGCTGTGTGTGCACTCCTTTATGGTGCCCATTTAGGAACTTTTCTGGTATATTTACTAATGTTTTGAGGACAGATTGAGCTTATGGGGACCAAAGCTTAGTCATAATGCATCAGACCCACAGGTATTAGTTAGGATTATGAATATACCGGTAGCGGATAGGGTTAGGAATAAGTATAGGTACAAAATTGAACAAAAGTCAATCCAAAGTCCTACTATGGGTAGAAATACAAAATAGTGTGTGAGACAAAGTTCAGCTTTAGTACATGTGAGCAATTTTTGCCACCTTTGTGAGGACCCACATTGGTAATGTAGGGTCCCATGTTAAAAATGATTTCTTTATTGGTTTCAGACTTTTTAGTGTTGATTAAATTGGAAACTTTGGATTTCAGAGATTTGACCCATTGAAATGTGAATTTTTTTTATTTTGATCCCCCCCCCCCCACCCCACCCCACCCCACACACACACACACACACACACACACACACACACACACACACATTTCCTGGAATATCCAGAACTCTTGAGCTGCTCAGAAACCAGTGTGGCGAGTTACTGCTTTTCCACATTCACCCAGAGAAAAGCCAGCAGAGGTGGCTTTGACAAATAATAATGATGCCTCCTGGGAGCTTCTCCCTGACTCTGCCTGGAGAGCTGAATGGAGTGGCTCTTGGGAGACGGAGCGTCCAGGACTGCCAATGAGGATTATCTCCCACACCTGGCCAGGATGTACCTTCCACAACCCTGTAATGGATTCATGGTCTAACAAAGTCTTTGAAATTTTTTTATTTTTTTGCACTAATGTAGGGTCAGGAGGAACGAAGCAGACGGAAAACCAAAGTGGATTTTTGTTTTGTGTTGATGAACGGTGGCTTCAGACCGCGGCGGTTCAGAATCAGAACAGCCATTTTGGGCTGAATGATTTCTGTTCCAGCATTAACATGATGCAGCTCAGTGTTCATATGCATTCATTTGAAAAATAGGCCACTTCCCTGGAGAATCTCCATCTCTTTATGTCTCACACGCATGCTCCCCGTTTCTCTCTCTCTCTCTCTCGTCTCCACACCTTTTCTCCTGGCTCTCCGTTTGTTCCCGCTTTCCCCACCAACATTCATCCTTTTTGTCTTTTCTCCCTCCGTTTGTTCTTCCTCTCACCTTTCAATCTTTCTCTCACTTCCTGTTCTCTGTTAATGGCTCCTTGTGTTTTCCCTGCTCTCTCTTACTCACTGCCTCCATCACACTGCT
The DNA here is from genome assembly GCF_002775205.1 of Xiphophorus maculatus. Classification (NCBI taxonomy): domain Eukaryota; kingdom Metazoa; phylum Chordata; class Actinopteri; order Cyprinodontiformes; family Poeciliidae; genus Xiphophorus; species Xiphophorus maculatus. The sequence goes on along the minus strand of NC_036459.1, from coordinate 14,861,155 downwards.
GCTTTAAAAACAAAAGATCACGAGTTTTCCGATACGAGTAAGTCGTACAACTTGTGCTAAATGTTAATACGGAATATATTTCAAATGTTTAAGATCAAGAATTAAGACTACAATATCTTTAAAAAAAACCTCTTTATAATAGACCAACTCAATCATATTTTCTGTTATCTGTTATTTGGAGTCTAAAAGTCGTTACGTTGAACTGTGTTCTGATTAAACCGTCAAATAATTTGTAGTTTCCTGTCTGAATAACCTGTAGCCGCCCAACACAGCCCATTAGATTGCATGTTACGTCCTCCCAAGAGTCCCCGAGCCCCCGAAATGTGCCAGAAAATGTCAGCCATGACTCAGCTTCTTGCTTTCACCGCACATGTAAAATAGGCCAAAAAACATCGAGGAGCTATCCAAAGGTCAACCCTGTATTAAGTTTTGTTGCTGTCGTCTCATCAGGTGTTTATCCAGTTCAAACCACTCGATTAAAAGAAAAAAAATATTAGGAAATAAAAATCAACTTTTACGCTTCATCTGTCTTCTTGCTTTTGGGGGGGGGGATTCTTGAATGTATAAGAGATTTGTGGGATCTGTGTGCAAATGTGTGTGTTCTTGGTGTACAAAATAAAGCAACGCCATTTGCTTTTGAGAGAAAAGGTAATATGACTAAACAACAGACTTTCTGTGTACTGAACTCAGAATATGAATATTTCTTTTGGGTTATTTCACAAAATTGAAACGGAAACACTTTTTTCACATCACACAAGTCACATGATCGACCACAGGATGTTACCGCTGGCGGAAACGGCGAAGAAGACGACAACAGGAAGTGGTCGGGATGATGGCGCGGCGTGTTTTTTATTGACTTATCGCGTGAACAAACTCATCCACAGGTGATTCCAGATGCGCTTCTTATTTAGCGGAAACGCAGCAATTGCGAAATTGTGTTTTCTTCGACTTTAGCGGAACATTGGCGAAGTTTGTAATGGAAACACAGCTTATGAAATGAACTGCAGTTTTTGTACCCAACTTTTTGGGGAGCACAGTTGGTCGTGATTCGCTTTCATAAATCTGAGTTGCTGTCATACAATTAATCCTTTCATCAATTTCATTGAGTCATATTGTCTATGGTTGTACTACATATGACCTGAAGTCATTTTCAATTCAATCTAAATTAATTGAAGGTTTTATTTTACCCAGATACAACTGGAAGGACTGTATGTCCCGTTTGGCCTGGAAACGCCTCTGGACCCCTGAAAACTTGTATTCATCCCATCATGCAATTTCATGTAGCAATGCCTTTTTCTTAAAAGCTGAACAGATAAAAAAAAAAAGGGTAAAAACAGAATTAAGAAACCACACAGAGAGCTGCTGTTTTATCAGTCCTTCCTGCTGGTTCTCCTGTCATCCAGTGACACGTGTTCACACCTGTAGGTATTTCAGGCTGAGAGGCGTCGCATGCTGTCAGGACTAATGTCCGAAACCTTGAAGGTTTGTGTCACTCAGTACTACAAAAGAATATTGAGAAAAGATGAGGGAAAAAATGTAGCTGTTTTCTTTATTGCCATGCAACACCCAGAGGTGCTTATATGTATTTCACCCTCTAAATTTAAACTGCAGCATTAGATAAACTAGAACCTCCGATTCTATTGAACATTTCAAGACGTTTGCACCAATAAAGCTGATTCATCATCGCGTGGTGGCCAAAAAGTTTGAGACTGAGAATTTTTACTGTTAGAGTTTCTTTGGTGGGTTTTGGATTGAGTGACAGAGAGACACCGATCCAATATTAATATCTGTATCTGTGCCGATATTGGAAAAAATTCTAGAAGGGGTATCGGTGACAATGTGCCCGATCTACATCTATTCAATCTCTGTGTGTCGTGCTTTGAGTGACGTCATGTTTTATTATTAAACTTAAAATGTATAATTGCACTTTCTGAACCATTTGAAAGAAGCGTTGTTGCAGTTTGACCAAGGTAGTCAACCTATTGTTTTGGTCAATTTTTAAATTTTATTTTATAGTTTACACTCCTAATTGCGCTGACGTGGTTTTGTACATGTTTGACTAAGCTTGTGAAGCTATTGTTGTGCTCTACTGGTGTAGATTTCTTAAATAAATTTATAGTTTGTTACATTTATGTCAGAAACTCTTCAAGTCAGTTCTGCTCTGTTGGTTTTCCGTATCGGATTGATAAAAAGTGGATCGGTGCGTCCCTGGAGTATTGTTCGCCAAGTGGAGATGACAGGAAATCCAATTTCTTGCAGAATTGATGAAAGTTTGTAAAAAAAATAAAAAAATTTTAAAACACGTTAAATCTTTGTCCTGCCCTATATTTAATGTCAGTTGGTCTTAAACATGGGACAATAACACAATAGGAATATGGATTCACATCAAAAGTAAGGTACTATATTACTATTGATCTCAATATACACGCATTATTCAAGGTGACAGATTTTGTGTTACTCAAGATCTGCAAAAATTCCTCATATTTAGACCTGCCTAACATGATTTTTTTTATTTATTACACCACACATGGTACGATAAGACAGTGTGACAGCAGCTTTAAGTTTGTGAAAAAAAACCCCAACCCCCTCACATTTTTACACTTATTTCCTTAAACTAAAGCGTATCTGAAACTTGCTTGATTCTCCAACCTAGAAAAATGCAAATAGTGTCACGTGGTGCGATTTTTAAAAACAAGAAAGAAGCTGGAGCGCAGCCTCGCCGCCTAACAGGAGCGAAGGAGGCGTAGACAGCCAATTACATTAATAATGGATTAACCAGGCAACTCCTTCAGCCTGGCACAGATCAGACGTGCATTTCTTCCCAGCTGTTCCCGTCGAAGTGGTTTCAGAGGGCATTTTGTAAATCTTAACTTTGTGTGTGTGGGGGTGTGTGTGTGGTGTAATCAGTGTGATGCTGGGCTGGAGTTGGAGCGCAGCAGGTTGTGAAGGACCGCTGCGTCCAGAAATAGAGCTTTTTTTCTCCTGCTGCTGCTCCAAATCCCACTCCCATGTCTACAGCGCGCATCTCTCCGATGGACGCGTTTGCTGGCACGCAAGTAAAATAGAAGTTTGTGGACAAACAAATAAATCCCTTCCTAACTCCTCTTTCATGTCATAAATGACTATAGATAACTCTAACTTTCTCCACGCCACACTCCTGCTTGCTTTTTTGTTTGTTTGTTTGTTTGTTTCATCTGGCTGAGTCCCACAGCAGAAAAATGCACAATGCTATCATGCGAATCTGTCAATTAAATATCTAATTTTGGAAAGAAGTGAGAGAGAGGATGAGTGAAAAGAGAGAGGACAAAAGAGCGATGGGGATGCTTTGGAAGGGATGAAAAGCAGAATCCAGAGCCGCCTGTAAAGACGCAGACGATGCAGGAGACGTTTTAAGTTTGGCCTTTTCTTTAAAGAGCATCTCCCTCTCTCGGTGCCGTCTTTGTCGCATTTGGAGTCCCTGTCCGTTATGTTCCCGTCTTTTCCTCATACAGACAGTAAAAAAAATGGCTCATTTTTACCCCATGGTGAAGATTACAATACCGACCAACTGCACGACTAACAGGTTGAAGCGTTTCAATTCGACTCAGATTACGTATTCTTCATCAAAAGCTCACCTGGCGTTTGGTATACATGCTTAAATGTTATTATTTCATAAACATAATTAAATCACAGAGTAAGTTAAAAAATAAGCCCAGATAGGCGATGCCTTTCTATATAGTTGGTACCCATATGTACCTACCTGCAAAGAAAGCTTTTAGAAGTTGCCTTTGGTTTTAGTTTTAGTCTTTATTCTTTAAAGCATTTAGAGATGCCCCCAAAAGTTGAATTTTACTATTTTCCACTCAGAAACAAACTCCCATACAAACTGCATGCTGTTGCTGGCATTAAACGTAACAAAACGTAACAGTAAGGCCAGAAAAAGATCACGAAACACCAGATTAGCCGGTTTCCGGCTTTAACTTCACGCTAAATGTGAGCAATTCCAACTTTACATGTGATTTTTTATTTCCCCGCCCCCCTATTTGACTCAGTCTCATGGGATCAGAACTGAAGCATAAAACAGACCCATCTGCAGACGTAGGTCTTGTTGACCTGAGCTGCCTTGAGAGAGGCCTGCTGATGATGACTGGAGGCAATCTGCCTACACAGGGGCAACATGGGGCACTGAGTCCCTGGTATAATTATGACACAGTATGAGAGAGAGGAAGAGCCGCGGAGATTGACTGGGGGCACAACTATTTATAGCTGCCTGGTAAACTGTCTGTACACGAGTGGATGGCGCTGAAGCAGGGAGGCTGATTGCTGGACGAGTGGTTGGAGAGGAGAGGTCGCAGTCGGCTTATTTGCTTGGCCTCGCCGGTGCAGAGGGGAGGTCGTGGGGGTTAACCGTTGAGTGACAAGACGGCTGACGGGGAAAACTAACTTGTAGGTGTTTTTAGGTCCGACCAAAATGCGGCTTTTTGTAGAATAATAATGTCAGGGGAGAAGCGATTAATCGGATTGATCGCGATGAATTGATTATTCAAATAATCGTCCACTATTTCAGTAATCGATTACTTGCTGTTTTGCTCGAAGAACGGCACGCTCGCATTTTAGACAATAAAATATAAATTTTTAAACATATATATGATTATTTATTTGCGTCACTTAAAGTATTTCTAAAATCATATGAAAAAAGGCTTCAATGAAAAGTGTGCAGAATGTCCCCATTTTTAAATCTGTTTAAAAATGGGGACATAAAAATGAAAAAAATTTATCCTGATTAATTGTCAGGATAAACGTCAGAATTACTTGTTCGTTGCAGCCCTAAACGATGTAATGACAACCAAAGGTGTTCATACACATGCAGACGCTTTTCAGCTTTTTATCGATAAGGAATTAAAACAATCATGGCTTTGACAGCGCTTGTGAAGTGTGTGATAAAAATCTCAGCAAAAGAGAGAGGTTACAGTCTTCTTTTTTACCGTTTCTTCAGGTACTACAGCGCCACCATCCTGCAGATGTCGGGCGTGCGTGACGACAGGCTGGCAATCTGGCTGGCAGGGCTCACCACCCTCACCAACTTCCTGTTCACCCTCCTAGGGGTGTGGCTTGTGGAGAGGGTGGGCCGCAGGAAGCTCACTTTGGGCAGCATTATAGGTGAGACACAAAGAGCTGCAGGGAGATCTGCAGGCGAACAAACTAATCCTCATTTCACTTTTCAACAGGTACATGTTTGAGTTTAAGTCTGCTGGCCGTAGGTTTCCTCATGTCTGCTCAGCACAGTCCTCCAGTTACTGTCCACCCCCTGGACCCGGTCATGGCTAACTCCACCTGCTCCAAGTACCAGTGAGTAAAAGCACAAATCCAGGTCAGATGTGGGTTTCCAACTCACTTCTGCAGTGATTGGGAGCAGCATGCATGTTCACATGTCACATTTTAACACGTGCTGATAATAAATCATTCTTTTTAAAATTAAGCCAAAATGTGTTGTTTATTAAATAAAGTTATGTGTTTAGAAGGTTAGTAACTGTCTTAACATCGGAAGTGATGCTCTGGTTGCTAGGTTCCCTTCATGGTTTTATACAGCTAATTATTTCTACTGATCACAGAATACAAGTGTTTTGGGGTTTTTTTTTTTTCAAACTTTGTCACATTTCCGCTACAAATCTCAATGTGTTATGCAGGCACTTCACCAGTCTGACCCCAATTACCGAAATTGAAATGTCTGGGATACTTTCAAAAAGATGTGCGCGTGTGTGTGTGTGTGTGTGTGGCAGAAATGGAAAGCTGAGCTTCACCCGTTTAACCCGCATTTAGGCAACAGTGGTGTCATCATTTCTAAATGTTTAATAGTGAAGTATTTCAACTTTTAGTTCCTTAATATTTAAAAACATGACACATTATTGTAACACTTTATAATTGCTGATAGAGCTTTATGTTATTACAAACCAGAGTTAGAGAGCAAATCGTCAATATTTGATTATTGCTGCTGATGTCACATTCGTTCCACATGGGATTAATGTTTCTTTTCCAAATGCCTACAGTTGACTTAGCTTGTCTCCACAAGCTACAAAGCCTCACTCCCCTCCTCACACACACACACACACACACACACACACACACACACACACACACACACACACACACACACACACACACACACACACACACACGCCCTCACAAAGCTTCAGTGTTCCTTCGTGTGAGACAGAGATCAGATGGCTCGATGTTCCAATTTACTCTCTGTTACGACCCGCTACCCTCACCCTGGCTCGTTCTTAGTTCCTTTATACAGATTACGGGAGAGAGGGGCCGCAACATTAAGTGCGTAATGTTTTCCAACCAAAAGAAACCGAGAAAAAGAAACAAAAGGGCACCTGACGGAACACACAGTGTGGTGGGGCTTACCTTAAACGTCCAATCCGTAGGTTACGTTCCTCAATCCAGAACTCATCCATGGAGAAGGCCAGCCCTCGCGATTCCTCATACGTCAGGCGTTTTGTTTAATAGTTTTTATGTTTTCTTTGTCTTTAAATATGTAGATATATATATATAGTTTTCTTTTCTCTTTTCCTTAAAACATCCGCACCTCTGGTGATTTCAATGGTGGTTGGTCTTGGCAGGCGTATAACTTCCCCGGTGCTTAAATTCCTAGCGTCCAGCCGGTTTTCAAAACGAAAAGAAAATAAATAAACAAATCCAAACAAACGAAGATAAACTTCCTCCCGGCCAAAACTTCCGACGCTCCCCTCTGGGTGGATCCGTCCCGAGGTGAAGGTACTCTTTTCCCAGAGCCTTCCCGCACCGTTTTAATCAATTTTTTCTTTGTCGAACTCCGCTGCTACCGCAGCTTCACACACGCCACCATCACTCATCCTTTTTCAGGTGCGCCACCAGCCCAACTAAAACACCTGGGCTGGCTAAGCCCCGCCCCCCACCGGTGAACCGTCAAAGGTGCCAACAATAAAACAAAAATAAACAATCAGGAGGCGGAAGCAAAGTACGAGCATGTAACACTTCCCCCCCTAAACAAAAAAAAAAATTATATATATATATATTTTTTTTTTTTTTTTTGTTTTTATTTTATAATCCAATAAACGTCCTACAGTTTCGACCTCTCATATTCTTGACAAAACATCTGCAATTACATTATCTTTCCCTGCAATGTGCTCTATCACAAGATTATAAGGTTGTAATATCAAGCCCCACCGAAAAATTCGCTGATTTTTCATCTTAAACTTCTCCAAAAAAATAAGTGGGTTATGATCAGTGTACACTTTAACAAAGTGTGCCCCACTTGACACGTAGATCTCAAAATGCTGAATGGCAAGTACTAGAGCCAGAGCCTCCTTTTCTATAGTGGAATATCTACGCTGATGCGGATTTAATTTCTTGGAAAAGTAAGCAACAGGCCGGTCTACCCCCAAATTATCTTCTTGTAAGAGTACAGCTCCTACCCCTACATCACAAGCATCGATAACTAGCTTAAATGGCAAGGAAAAACTGGGAGCTGTTAGGATAGGTTCACAGGACAAAATGGCCTTAAGTTGTTCAAATGCCATTGTACAAGAATCTGTCCACACAAACTTTTCAGATTTCCGTAAAAGATCAGTTAAAGGTGAAGCCACTGTAGCAAAATTTGGGACAAATTTTCGATAGAACCCAGCCATTCCAAGAAATCTCATAAGTTCCTTCTTATTTTTTGGAGCTGGCATCTGAGCTATAGCTTGCACTTTAGCAGCACGAGGTCGAACTTCGCCTCGTCCTACCACACGCCCAAGGTAGGTTATGGCAGCCTTGCCTATCTCACTTTTTGGCAAGTTGATAACAAGTCCAGCCTCTTTTAATCTCTCAAAGAAGCGTCTCATCTCTTCCATGTGCTGTTCCCAAGTATCAGCATATAATACTACATCATCAATATAAACTGTACAGTTCAACAAACCTTCTGTGACTCGAGTCATTAACCTCTGGAAAGACGCAGGAGCATTTTTAACCCCAAAAGGCAGCACCTTAAACTGGTATAAGCCATCAGTTGTACAAAAGGCAGAGATTTCCTTGGCTCGCTCGGACAAAGGAACTTGCCAGTATCCCTTCAAAAGGTCAAACTTTGAAACGAACTTGGCCATACCAATCCGATCAATACAATCCTCAATTCTAGGGATTGGAAAAGAATCAGACTTAGTTAAAGTGTTAACTTTTCGGTAGTCAACACAAAGTCGAATAGAACCATCAGGTTTTGGAACTACCACTACAGGAGAGCTCCACTCACTCATACTTGGCTCAATGATGTCATGTTGTAACATGTATTTCACCTCCTCTCTAATTTTATCCATCTTATCAGGATTTACTCTATATGGATGTTGTTTAACTGGAGGAGAAACACCATCATCTATATCATGCTCCGTTAAAGAGGTTAAACCTGGTGAGTCACCAAATAGTGTAGAAAACTTCTTCAGAAGAGTCATCACATCATTTTGTTGTTGAGCAGTTAAATGACTCAGGAACTTCTCCGGATCAGCCAACGCTGCACTATTCGCCAACTTAAGATCCTTAGGACCCAAACAATCCAGTTCAACTGAATCCCTTTCTTCCTCCTGGACATGATGAACAACACACACAGCTACAGATGATGGTGCATTCCGTTCATAATAAGGCTTAATCAGATTCACATGGCACAAGCGTGTCGACTTTCTCCTATCTGGTGTAGATACAACATAGTTTACTTCACCCACTTTTTCCTTAATTATATATGGTCCAGAAAATTTTGCTTGCAGAGGGTCACCTCAAATGGGCAAAAGTACCAACACTTTATCCCCAACTGCAAATGTTCTAAAAACGGCTTTCTGATCAAAATGGTTCTTCATCTTTCTTTGTGTTTGTTGTAATTGTCCTTTAGCCAGAGTACAAGCTGCTTTCAAGCGCTCCTTAAACTCACAAACATAATCCAAAACATTTCTGTCAGGTTCTTCAGCCAGAAATTTCTCTTTGACCAACTTCAAGGGACCCCTCACTTCATGTCCATAGACCAACTCAAATGGACTAAAGCCTGTAGATTCACAAACAGAGTCGCGAATAGCAAACAATAGAAACGGAACACTTTTGTCCCACTCACCAAGCTGATCCACACAGTAGGTCCTGATCATGGACTTAAGAGTCTGATGGTATCGTTCCAATGCCCCCTGTGACTGTGGATGGTACACAGATGACTTGAAATGTTTAATCCCTAGCTCTTTCATCACAGCTTGAAAAACTCCCGCCATAAAATTAGAACCCTGATCGGACTGTATCTCTCTAGGAAGCCCAAACTGAGTAAAAAACTTAATAAGGCAATCCAAGATTGTTTTTGAACAAATGTTACGCAAAGCAAAAGCTTCTACATAACGTGTAGCAACATCCATAACTGTTAACAGATATTGGTGTCCACGCTTAGTTTTTGGTAAGGGGCCCACACAATCTATCTATTGGTCTAGGGGTATGATTCTCGCTTGGGGTGCGAGAGGTCCCGGGTTCAGATCCCGGACGAGCCCCCACTTGTTACGACCCGCTACCCTCACCCTGGCTCGTTCTTAGTTCCTTTATACAGATTACGGGAGAGAGGGGCCGCAACATTAAGTGCGTAATGTTTTCCAACCAAAAGAAACCGAGAAAAAGAAACAAAAGGGCACCTGACGGAACACACAGTGTGGTGGGGCTTACCTTAAACGTCCAATCCGTAGGTTACGTTCCTCAATCCAGAACTCATCCATGGAGAAGGCCAGCCCTCGCGATTCCTCATACGTCAGGCGTTTTGTTTAATAGTTTTTATGTTTTCTTTGTCTTTAAATATGTAGATATATATATATAGTTTTCTTTTCTCTTTTCCTTAAAACATCCGCACCTCTGGTGATTTCAATGGTGGTTGGTCTTGGCAGGCGTATAACTTCCCCGGTGCTTAAATTCCTAGCGTCCAGCCGGTTTTCAAAACGAAAAGAAAATAAATAAACAAATCCAAACAAACGAAGATAAACTTCCTCCCGGCCAAAACTTCCGACGCTCCCCTCTGGGTGGATCCGTCCCGAGGTGAAGGTACTCTTTTCCCAGAGCCTTCCCGCACCGTTTTAATCAATTTTTTCTTTGTCGAACTCCGCTGCTACCGCAGCTTCACACACGCCACCATCACTCATCCTTTTTCAGGTGCGCCACCAGCCCAACTAAAACACCTGGGCTGGCTAAGCCCCGCCCCCCACCGGTGAACCGTCAAAGGTGCCAACAATAAAACAAAAATAAACAATCAGGAGGCGGAAGCAAAGTACGAGCATGTAACATCTCACTAACAAAGAGAGAAGGCAAAACTCCTGGGTAAAAAATAAAACACTCATTATGATGAAAAACGCCTAATGGACTCACTGACCAGAACCAACTCCCTGTAATTCCACTACCCTCAACACACACACACACCCACACACCCACACACACACACACACACACACACACACATACAAAACACAAGAGTAATTTGAAGAGATGAGTGCTTTTACCACTTTGTGTTCCCACACATGCTTTCAGCGACCACCAGTTTCAGAACCGTCACCGCCTGCTTTTTTCTGTCATCATCTGAAGTTCATCTACTTTATTACCTCACTAGTGTGAAAAGCTATTTGTACACTTAAATGTTTTTTCTGTTTTTACCTTCTTTTTTTGTCAGAGTTAAATCTAAATATCAAAGTTTAATATTAATTAAACACAATTTATGTGTCATAATATATATTATGACATATTTTTTCCATTATGTTATGGACAGTCAACCATCTTCATATAAGACAAAACTGAGGTTTTTAAGAAAATGGCTGCTTATCAATTAATCGTTAGTCAGTCAATAATTTTAGATTAACTCATTAAACTTGCTTCCCTAAAATAAATTTAAGAACAAATGAGAAACAAAGTCATTTCTCTTCAGTAGAGTGGTGGTTTTTGATATGGGCAGTTGCCCAGGGCGGCATCAGAAATGGGTAGGGTGCCCAAGACCTAGAAAATAAATAACATTATCTTATCTGTCAGTTGTCTTCTGAATAAGTTTATAACTACTTGTTATAATGGGGTAAGTTTCCCTTAGTTGCTGTTAGGTACTGAAAGACCACACTGCCTGCTTTCTGCTTGCATTTTAATTGGTTGGAGTGCGACAGGAGGAGGGGCTTGTCCAGGGCACCATTCCCTGCTTCGGTGCATCACTTTACTTATGTGTGCGTTTCCTGTCTGGTGTGCAGAATGTGCGAGCCGTGCATGCTGGACCCTCACTGTGGCTTCTGTTACCGAGAGAACGGCTCGGCTCTCCTGGCCTCCTCCTGCGTACCGGTCAATAAGGCCACCACCGAGCGAGCGGCGTGGGGCAGGTGAGTGAAATCGAGGCGCGAGTCCCGGCTCGCTCGCGGGGACGTACCGGATCGTAGGGCGAGACGCATTCCCTCCAGATCCCACATTCTGCTGACCAGAAGCCAAAAGGAATGTGTCTCCCTCTTACAGATGTTCAAACTCTACTCTCATGAGAGATCAGACCTACTGGGCCTATAACTACTGTCCCACCTCATTTTCTTGGCTGGTTTTGTTGGGGCTGGTGCTCTACCTGGCTGCTTTTGCTCCAGGTAAGAGGATGAAACTGTTTATTCAGAAAGATTTGAGGGAGATTATTCATCTAGAATCCATTATACACTGTTTTTTCATTTTATATGTGTCCATGTATAAATCTTAAATCTGAAAAATTAAGAAATTTACCTAAGGACTTTTACTATTTGGTGTTATTTCTACACTCTGAATTAATTTCCTGTAGTCTATTAAGTAGTACTTTAAATGCAAAAGTTGGTGTTGTACTATAAAGCAGTTAATAGTCTATTGGAAAACAGTTCAGTAAGGTTAGAGAGGATAAAGAGACACAAGTACTTCTTCATTTCTTTTAGGTCCAAATATGTCTAGAACTGGTGTTGCATTTGAGTAAGTGAGATGCCAAACTGTTTTTATATGATACATCTAAACAAATCAGGTTAGACTCATATTTTTCAGCTTCCATCTTTGTTTTTCCCAATTTCTTCATCTGTTTAAATTTACAGGCATCAAACTAAAATGCATTCTTAAAACGTAAAACTGTGAGATCAAAATCTCTATTCTTTTTAAGGTAGATATGGCCAAAAACAAATTCTTAAAAGTTCCAACAAATAAAATAAACACAAAGGTAACAACCTACAAACCCCCCATCAAATTGGAAAATCAGGAAATGTACATACAGTAATAATAGTTCACTAATTTACGGCGTTCTTCTACTTTTGCCTTCTTGTCGCACTTAAATGGCTTAGACCATTCAACTAATTTTAATCAAATTTAATTTTCAAGTACAACCTGTGCAATCAAAAAATCTCATACATAGAACCTGACCGACATCATGAAGTAGGCTAGAAAAATGCCATTACAAAACATAATTGTCAAAAGATGGCAAATCCAGTTTTCTCATTTGAAAACTGTATTGTGCATTTACTCAGTTTAATTTGTTTGATATTAAAAATGTGTTTGATTCGAAAAACATTCAAATGTGACAAAGGAGCAACAAAAAAGACATCCATAAAGCTGTAAAAACGAGCCTACTTAAAGAGTAGATCACGATAATCCAAAAATGCAGCAAAAAGTTGCAGAAACCATGCTTCATCACGTTTACTTATTTCAGTCCCTTCAACAGGTTTTATGTTTATTTTAAACAACAATTTTGTGCTACAAACTCTGCGTTTCCATCCCACATGAACTGAGCAACATCAAAGGCAGACTGGAGGAAAGTCAAAGTTTTCAACTATTGATGGAGATGAACAAAAGATCATTTTGCATGAAGATTGAACACAACATTTGATAAACTATCCCACAGACCACAGGACAGTTCTGTCGGTCATGTTCGAGGCGTTCATTGAGCGTTGGAAAACTCAGTCAGTCCCTGCTGCAGATGAACAGCTTTCGAATCAAGGTTACTCTCTGGAGAAATACCCTGTAAAATCAAGCTGTTAAACTGAAATCAAAATCAACTTCAAAACTACTTAAATTACAGCACTACAAAAACTACTGTGTATTAACAATACGCCATTATCTGCATAGAACCTGATCGCAGCATTTGATAAATTATCCAAAAGATTAAGTTTGCCGTTGCATTTTGTTGGTCTGTAGAAAACTTAAGTTGAATGTTCGCGTGAATAACTTGCCAGTTGTGATAGGTAGTCTTCGAACAAGATCACTTAAAAATCAGAGCAGCTCATTTAGAAATCTCTTTCCTCAAAAAATGTTCCGACTCCATAACACTAAGCGCACCTAATGAGGCCGACGGTTAATTTCTCTCTACCAGGTATGGGACCAATGCCATGGACCATTAACTCAGAGATCTATCCCTTATGGGCAAGGAGCACAGGGAACGCCTGCGCTGCTGGAGTCAACTGGACCTTCAACATCTTGGTGTCTCTCACCTTCCTCCATTTGGCTCAGTACCTCACCTACTATGGTCAGTATTTTTATGTCGTTGGTGTCCATCATTTCCAGTTTAACACATAAAGCAAGATCTTCTAGACCTCTTGAGTCAAAACCGTTCTAAAAGGAAAGAATTGATACCTTGCGAGGTTGTTTGTTGTTTCTCCTCAGACAGACAAGAGGCTGCCCTTTAATGAAGGTAGAAAATCAATCAATCAAAGGTGATGATTGAGACTTCCTGGGCAAATGATCGATTTAACCTGTTGTTAACCCATTCGCCTAGGTGGAAAAACAAAAAAAGCTTGACGTTGACCCAGAGGTGGTATTTAACATACATTTATCCAAAGCTGTAAGAAAAACGGCGATCTGCATGGAGGAAATGGAGATCACAGCAGCTAGGATATCTCATTAAACCTTTGGCATTTTATGTATGAATACCTATTACCAGATGCGTTTTGTAGCTCTCTGTGTTATATTAACCCTGCTGTAATGAAAGTCTGACAGGAACTTGTTACTTCACATTATATCCTCGCTGGCAGTCTGACAGCAATATTTCAGCGTGGTAAAACTTTTTTTTCTCTCAACAGATTGTGCTTGAATCTTCTGTTGAAGTGTGTAGGCGATTAACTTCCTGTAATAAATGCCTCTTGGATCTGCTGTCACAATTAGTGATTCTTTTACGAGGGTTCCTACACATCCTTTCCATGTTGGAATTTCCTACTTTTTCAGATTAAAAATGACAAAATTAGCTATTTTTAAAGGATCACAAAAGAAATGACCACAAATGATAAAGTGCTTTACACCATGTTGGTCTTTATTACATATTACATTTGTCAAATGCCATCATCAGAAGCATCCAGCAGTGTACATGAAATATACTGATCGATTTTCCAATTATTATTCAAAGGCAACTCTAAACAGGTGGGTTTTAGCCTTGATTTAAAGGAACGCGTTGTTTCTGCAGTTTTTTAATTTTCTGGAGGTTTGTCCCAGATTAATAGATGCATAAAAAGTCTACTGGAAAATGCTTAAAATCCAGACTATGTACGACTGTTTTCCAGATGGTGAATGAGAACAAGTACATTTATAGATCAAACACTTTGAAGAAATGTTGAAGCGTTGACTTTCTTACCACCGGCTTTTTGTTTACCCCAGGAGCTTTTTTCCTGTACTCCAGCATGGCCCTGCTGGGTTTCTTCTTCATCTATGGCTGCCTGCCAGAAACCAAAGCGCGGCGCCTGGAGGAGATCGAGGCGTTGTTTGAAAACCAGCTCTGCTCATGCGGCGCCTCTGACTCAGACGAGGGGCGGCAGGTCGAGTACATCCGCGTCAAAGGCTCCAATTACCATCTGTCGGACAACGACGCGTCAGACGTGGACTAGGAGCGTGTCGTTGAACCCGCTCCGGGTCTTTCGGCGATCTCCGTAACGCGCAGAAGCGATCTGGTCTGTAATATTCATTAACACTCATTTTGTGATGCGTGGAGCCAGACAGACCTTGATCAGGAAGCGAGACTGTTTCCCCACAAACCGAATGCAGAATATTCCGGTACAGCTTTGTTCCTGTTTAAAAAAGAAAAAAAAAAAAAGAGGTGCGGTACACGTGTCGTTTGGATACCAGGTTTGTGCATACACATCACCTTAGCTGACCTGAGAGCTGTTGTCGTGACTTGTTGTATCTCCGTAGTGCCGTTACGCCTTTCAGTTTGAGATACATTTCGGGTTAGTGTTTCGGCTTGTAGCGTTGCGTGGTAATGTTAGCTCCCCTAGATGAGATTCCCCCACCCCCATATCCTCCAAGTTTGTGGATGGTCTTGACCTTCTCATGAAAAGCAATCAACAAACATGCACAATGTTACACCTGAGCAAACTCGTACTGTTAGTGCTTGACTAACAAAAGCCCCAGTTGGGAGCACTGGAAAGATTATACGTTCTGATGCTGAAGTTTTCATTCTGTGGCTTTCACAGTCGTTTTGATTTGAGGTTTTTAAGTTTCTCATCTATAAGAAAATGCAGCTTTTTAGCACAATGCCAAGAGTCTAGCCCTACTGCCAGAAGATGTGCCAATAAATCCCCTCATAAACCGCTGCTCAGAGGAACTGCTTCCTGGACGCATTGTAAATGTATGACATTCAGATGAAGGAGTCAAGTAAAACTTTCATTAGTGCCTGTGTAATGTGCCTAATGCCCATTTTTGTTGCATTTCCCGCATGTCTAAATAGCTTCTTCAAGTTCTAATGTATTTTCTGTCTTCCTTCATAGCCTTATGTACAAACTAGAGGAGCCTTTGGTTTCAGTCTGGCTTTAATGTAATTTAGCGATGTTTTGTAACAACCGATGTGTAGTTGCTGCGTGACTTCACCAAAGTCCCTGTGTAGCAAAAACCGTTGAAGTAAAAAAAGAAAGAAGCTGTTACAATAACATGTAAATAAAGTAAATATGCTGCAACAGCTCCCAAATAAACATGGATCCAGGATAATTCATGTCTTTATCCATAAAAATGTATCTCAGTTTAAATAAACCATGAACTCCCAAGCTACATCGATTATTAAGATACATTTTGCATTTATTATCAAAGCGACACCAGCATGCATCTAAAACTGGGAGACTTGTATAAAAGCAAGTGGCATTGTTGACCTATTTATGAGAAAAAAACAATATTACAAAGCAGGAGAGTAGCGCCCTCATGTGGAAAAATCTGCAAATGCCTAAGTATGACCAAAAATGTGATTTAAGGACATTCATTCAGTTGTCGGTATAAAACCAGATACTCTTTCCTGCAGCCAGTTTAGACTCATTTAACCTCACAGTATGCGCCATGCTGAGTTTGATGTGAGCAGAAAGGTGCCACCTCTCATTTTATTGTAAAAAACTTGCACAGACTAATTATTGCTGAAAGGTTATAAAGTGCCTTGCACAAGCACTCATGACCTTTGAACTCTTCCACATTTTCTCACATCACAACCATATGTTTCTGTCATGTTTTTTATTGGGATTTTATGTATTTATATGCATTTATTCCCAACCTGAACTTAGGTCTGGACTTTAAATAGGCCATTACTAAACATTTCAGTGCAGCTCTGGTTATATGTCCAGGTTTTTATTCATTTTTGAAAGTGAACTTTTGTATCCCCGAAGACTTTTTTCCCCCAGTATTTCCCTGTACATAGCTATAGGCATCCATCTATTTTCCTTTGAGAAAGCAACAGAATGATGCTGCCACCACGATGTTTAATAGGATCAGTGTTCGTTTCAGCATTTTGCAAGAAGGACACAAAGATTACCTATTCCCTTCTTCATTCTTTCTTTTAGATTCCCCAGCCTGAGTAGTTTACCTCTGCAGCTCCTCCAGAGTTACGTTAGGTCTCTTGGCTTCTTTACTGATGAATGTCCATGGCTACATTATTTAATTTAGGGGTATAAGAGTAAATGTGGTCAAATATCTTGGACACCAAAGTTTTTAGGGTTTTTTTTTATTAAAAAGTCATACCTGCATTAATTTATTTCCCAACTATGCACTACTTTGCATTAATCTTCCTTAATACCCCAATAAAATACATATGAGTTTGTTATAATCTGAGAAAATGAGGCAAAAAAAGATCAAAGGGTATGAATACTTTTCCAAGGCATTGATTATTGCTAACGTAAATGTCAGCTTTAAAGATATTTGTATGCTCTTTAAAAATATCGCCACTGATTATGTCGAGTGTGTGTGAGCTGTAGTAACAGGCCAAGAACATACTGAACTACTGATTCATTCGTTGTGGAATGTGCTGCGTGTTTCTCACTGACGAAAACAAACCTGCGCCCGGTTTTCAAAATAATCCAACTGCATACGTAAGGAAAATGCGATTCTTTTAATTTTTCCTTTGGTGAAACTGTCTTAAAACCACGCAAAGTAATTTTGTACATATTGTACTATGGAAGACGTGTTGACGCAATATTCAAAGTGATCGTGTGCCTCTCATATGATGTACATCTCGTCAAAGGTTCTGTGATGTTTCGCTCCCCACATCCAGTTGTGTTATCGGCCCTCTGCGGCAGACAGGCCATGTGACATGTACTTATGGTAAAATGTTTCCATTTTTTATTATTATTTTTATTTTATGTGGACTACTTGTATGTTTCTATCTTAATTAAAACACAAGTTAAAAAAATATCTCTGTATAGTATATTTGACAATTGTTCAAGATGTAAATGTTTTGCTAGAGTTTATATTATATAAAGATGAATATCTACATGAAATCTAATGTACATGAAGAAAGAAATAAACTCAAGAGTCTAAAGTAATGCTTAAAGGCTTTTTGTTTCATTACACAACAACATAACCAACAGACTATTTTAACTAAACACTAGAAAACATCAAACACTGAAGTATAATAAATATATTACTTTTCCTTATCTGTCCGCCATCCTTTGTTTACTTCTGCCTCAGCAGAAGCAAAACGTCGGCTATTTCTCGAAGCGTCTCCACCTCCTCCGACAGTGTGTGACCCCTGACCTCCTCTCTTCCTTCGTCTGACTCGTCCTTCACCAGGTTCTCCCTGTCTGGCCCTCTCTGCTCGCTCTCGTCTCCATTTTCCTCTCCTGTGTGAGAAACACGAGAGAAGCGTGATTTTATAGCTAACTGGCACAACTTCCATATTAAACATTCTCAGCTGAAACCAGGGGTGTCACTAGGTTTAAAGGATAAAGGGGGGCTTAGTCCCCAGGAGATGCACATGGTTGTGAGCAAACGTAGTGGATAGTATCACATTTCTCAAACGGCAACAATTTATCCAAAATTATAATTATACAATGTCTTTTGTTTTTTTCTTCAAACTGTCATATATCATTTGTGGCTCTAAATATGTTTTATTTAGCTGGTCTGAGAGCCAAAACGGCTCTTTGGATTGTAAAAGATGAACATTGCTGTTCTAGACTCGAGAGGGACGCCAAATAACAGTCGTGCTGAAATAATATCTTATCAGTCAAACCAAAGTAGTTTTCGTCTGTACAGAGCCAAATTACATCAATGTGGAAAGATGTTCAACATTGTTTCACTTTAAGAAATACTCGTTTGTTAAAGGGTCTTATCAATAGATTTCGGCCCTTTGAGGACATTCATGGTCTTGATGTGGCCCAAAATGAAAATTAGTTTGACACCCTTGTTGTAAGTCATACCTTTTGGCCTCCAAACACCAAGCAAGGGGTTGATGGGTCCCTGCAGGATTTTATCTGAAGGAACAATGTTGAAAATCCGGCCTCTTGAGCCCGTCCTCAATCCCTTCCAGCTCCAAGGAGTCACTCCTTCTTTACTCGCTGAGCCTTTTGATGGTGCTCTGAGTGTCTGTGTCTCCATGTCAGTCTCCCTCTCATTCAGTGGAAACTGTTCCGATGCATCAACGGCTGGTCGACACAAACCTTTGGCTTTGGTCTCGCCATTTGCGTCGAAGCTGCACTGAGTCGAAACATCACACGTGCCAGCTGTGCCTGAGCACACAGTCTGAGTCGCTGCGTCTCGACTCTCAGCTTTCTTACATCTACACACTTCGGAGTTATGAGTTGATGGCGGAGTCACGGAGCTCCTCGACTGCTGGCTTCCAGAAGCTTTATTATCTGTGCTGACCTCATTTGGCATCTTGTTCTGGTTGGTTCCAACATTCACATTGGATCTTGTTAACGGGGTGAGAGGCCCCGGTTGGGAAAGGACAGTAATTCTCTGTGAGGCTGATTTCAGATTGTCAGAGCAGGCTTCATCCAAATAAAAAACAGACTCATGGCCACATGACTCACAGCAAGATTCATCCTACAGAGAAAATAAAGGTCAGAGTCGCAAACAGAAAGGCTGTTTGCGATGCGTTACAAAATAAAAGCTTGAACTATCACTTTGTTCTTCCTTTCTTTCACTAAAAAGACAGATGTTCATTAGAGTCCCTTAAACAAGTTTGACCAACTCAGATTTAAGACTTTTTAATACCCTTTTAAGTTGTTTATGAATAGAATTTAAGATCTATTTCTTCACAATACTGTACAAAATCTGTCCAGCCAATTGCTGATAAATTTGCACTTATCCAAGATTAAGTAGTCTTGCCAAGACCAAATTTAAGATCTGCGATTAACATATTTAAGACCTACTTACTTTTGTAAAATAAATGTAATACATTCTAAGGCCTTAATTTTAGATACATGAAATTAAGAATGTTTAAGGATGTGCAGATACCTTTATTTTTGAATAAGGAGTGAATTTTCATCAGTACTGACAGTGTCTGCACAGCATGGCATGAGATTAAGTCACATCATTACTGTCATTTGAATAGCACTTGCCCAAAAATAATTTTGCAATGGCACTTTTGTGTGTTACATATGGCATGTCAGAGCTGAAATGGTTAAAGCAATTTTTAAAAATTTAGTTGATCAAACCTTTCCTTTAAGAAATACAATTTAATTGGTTATTGCCAAGTCAAAAACTAGTACTTTATATGATTTTTTTTCTTTTATTTCCTCAAAGAGGTAATCTACCGGTATCTTAGGTCTCATCAACTGGACTTGGTCTTATTAAAATATATACAAATACCAACTGTGGTGTCGTGTTTAAAATGTGGCAAACTATAAAGTGGGTTTTATTTGGTAGTAGCTTTAAGTTGAGTAGTGAAAACAAACTATAAAAAACTACAGCTAGATAATGACAAAGATTTAAGTCCAACCTAATGTCTTTGGATACATATATATAAATGGTCATCTGTCTTCCTGCCCATCCTACCTGACTCAATTTAAGCACATTTTGGTTTATTTTATGTGTTGCTTTGGGAACAAATGGCGTGCATCTATACTGATAGCAATTCAGGAAGCTAGCAAGGTTTTACAAATGCAAATGAACTTACATCATTGGAGTCTGAACTGAGGTAACCTGCTCTGCATGAGCAACTTGGCAAATATTCAAAGCTTTTCAAAAGCCCAGCATTCTCTCCAAGACATGCTGTGGGTTTTAAACAGACAGCTATTCAGTTTAGTGAGACTTTTTTTTTGTTCTACTTCCCAGCATACACACACTGACTGAGCTGCTTACTTGGAGACGTTTAACAAACTTACTGGAATTTCTGTGAGTGCCGTTGGAAAGCTGAGAAAGAAACAGACACAATATTTGATACTGTAACCTTTGCATATGCTCCCATCTGAGCAAAATAACAGGAATTGTTTTTTGAAAATATCATTCAACTGCATCAAAATATCACTTTTGGTGTTTTATCTACTGTTCGTTTCACAATAGAATTGCAGCTACAGATTCCAACACTAGGTGGCGACAAATGATTAAACTTCAAGGTCTTACCTCCATTCCAACAGCCTGAGGACTGGGTACAGTTCTGTCATCAAAAAGGAAGATCACACATTAAAAAGTGATCCAAAACAGAGTTTTTATCATTTGAACTAACACTTACTGAGGGGATGAAAGCCTCACTGACGATTCCTTTCTGAGAAATACCTTGGAGCATCCATTCCCAAAGAGTGCACCTGAAATTAAACATAAAAAAATATTAAAGGAAAGCAGTTACAATGTTCATGTTGAGGTTTTTAAGAGTATTCACTTTCTGTTCCATGCGTATTATCATTAAACATTGTGAAGACGTTCTCTTCAAACAGATGGACAGGCTCTGATTGGCTTATTGGAAAGTCCAGCGTGGGCTGGTTGGTCTCCAGTTGGTCCAGACAAAAGGGACTGGAATGTCCTCCATGACCTCCTGCTTCGGTTTTACTGTAATCAAACATGAAGTCCAGGGAGGAGGGGTTAAGAAAACAGTATAACCCCATAACAAAAATGAACATCTTTGAATTGCATTTCTTTCCTCACTCTGGTTTTGGACTTCCAAATAGGACCTGGGATGGCGTGGGGGTCTCCAGCTGGAAAGAGAGTGGGTTGGCTCTGACAGACCAGGAGATGGGATTGGTCATACCTCTGGGCTGGGAGAAAGGCTGAAACTAAAATAAAGGAAGTTTTTTCTTCTTCTAAGCGTTACCGGTAATGCAACACATCACAAAGCCTGTTGAAATGATCATTTTCAGTTTCCTTGATAAGACAGAAAAGTGTATATGTGTAATATTCATAACTGCCTCAGCTTGCTGCAGCGCTGATGTGTCCCAAAGTGGTGGAGAATAGCGGGGAAGAGGCTGCGACCGAGTCAGGCTTTGTTTCTGCTCATTCGTCTGCAGCGGGAATAATCCTGGAGGCACCAGCCTTAATTAGTTATTACACCGAGCAAGTGCATTCTTGTGTGAAAATGCACTGGGAATATTGTTTAATCGTATTTTACGGCTGTTTCATTTGGTCAAACCTCGGCCTGAAGAGAACGATGTGGAAGGAGAAGTGTGTGGAAGGTAGTCAGATGCGCTGTTGTCCGAGAGCGCTGACTCCGGTACTGGTGATAACTTAGAAAATGAAGGTGAATTGATTGAGTCTCATCACTTACGATTGTCTGAAACAAAATTGCAGAATTTATCAAATGTACAAAAAGGAATGACTAACCTGTCCATACGTGATCCTCTGCGAACTCTTTAGTTTTCTGATTTCTTGAACACTAGACCCCATTGAAAAAGATGCAATAAGTAGAATGGTTTGTTCTGTATTTAGCTATTTGTTATGGATTTCACCTGAACTGAGCCGGGCTGTCAGCAAGGCTGAGGTTTGATGGAGAGCACGGGCTCATTGGGAGAACCAAGGGCTCGTTTCTCCAAGGCTTGGATCCTTTAGATCTGCCAAAGACTGCGACTTTTGGAGGTTCTTAAGAAAAGAAAAATAAGAAAATTTACTTCATTAAAAAAAATGTTCCAGTTCTAAAGAATATAGAAATACAGTTGCACAAAATTTTAGACCTTTTGCATACTGGGCCCTGTAACGACAGTGACCCATAATTCACTTGACAGATGTTGTTTTAGCTAAGGAGCCAAACACTAGCTTCTAGTGGGTAGGGTGTCATAACTTTTTCTTCAGTTATAATGCACATTTCTATTGATAATTTAAGTAATAAAACAATTATATAATTGCTTTTGCAATTAAATTACTTTGTTTTCCATGTATATCTTAAAAATAATTCAAGATACGTGCATTTCTTGATAAAGAACCGAATATTTAATATGTTGTTGTTTTTTTTTAACATTGACTGTATTTTTTAGTATAACTGGAGAGTGATAACCTGGCTCTTTACCTTGATTTGTTTTTTTGGAAGCTATCTGGTTGACAACAAACAAGGTCAGAAGGTCTGTGCTCCCGGAGGAGATGTCCCCAGGTGAGGAGACGGATGGAGTCACGCCCAGCGTCTTAAGTTTTTGCTGCAGTTTTCTCTTTGCAAAAAACTCCTTTGACAAAAATAAAATAAAAGACGACAAAACTTTACACGGGCCATGGGCTCGTCGAGATTAGCCGCAACTACGTAAACCCATAGAAATTTAAATAAGTATTTAAATTAGTATTTAAAGTATTTAAATTTAAAGTAAATAAAAATTTAAGTAGCAGACTCACCCTTTGCTTTTTTGTATCGTTCTTCATCACTAACCGGTTCCTAAAATGTTAGCAGAACAACCGTTGTTTCGTTAGCTAAACGTTATTCTACTTATGGAGCTCGTGGGGATTTTTTTTTCTTCTTCTCTCGACTCTTACCTGGAGCCTCCAACCCAATTCATGTTTATTGGTTGTAAGTAACTAGTTTTCAATATAATAACTAAGTATTAATATTCAGTATTAATCTGAAACGGAAACTTTCTTTGCTAGTAAGCTTGCTAACGGTACCTAAATCTGAGAAAGCGGAGGCAGCATTGCACGCGCTGCACAGGAATCTTCTTCTACCGCCTTTGGTTAAAAATAACGACTTAATATTTTAACATTTTATTCATTTTGGCACCTTTAGCCAATATTTAGGTTTAAATGGTAGATATTTTTTCTATATAGTACATTAAATTAAAATAAACTTACACAAAATATTTAAGGTTACGCATGTGTATGTAAATCTTGATATATTTTATTATTTTCTTGAGACGTTATATTATTTCACATTCTGATCTCTGGTCTTAACTCGGGTACAAAAGGATTTAATTTTTCAACACCAAAGGCAGCAAGAACTGTACATTTACTTCCGCCTGCAGCTCCACCAATTACATTAGCGCTTTAAGTCTTCTACAGGGGGCGCGACCAATCAGAAAAGCTATTCCAAACGACGTCATCAAGGTATCACGAACCACTGCAGTTATTACAGGAAATTAGTTAGCTGCACAAATTAAAACGTCCATTGGGTGTTGCTAAAACTCAGCTCAATTTTGGTAACACCACCCGGAAGTGGATTTTTAGTCTACATTGTTCCTCTTGTCGCAGGTGAAAGCGCAGCAGAATGTAACGGTGCTTCTTACGGGCTGTCCTCGCATCTTCTCGGCCATCACAAGTCCCCCCCTTTTCCGCTACTCGGACGGTGCGGAGATTCGGTGTTTTCGGGGGATGGGTGTTGCACGGACGGTCAGCAGAGGCGACTAACGTTTGAAAAGATGTCCAACATCCTCGATGCGGCGTCCAGAGTGAAATGGGACCGCACGACTGCGGCGAAGAGAGCCGTGTTGCTGGCGGCTGCAGCTTACGGTGTTAAAACGCTGTACCCCATCATCTGGAAGCAGCTCTGCGGGAGCAGAAAGCCGAACCGCGACCGCCGGGAGTCAAAGGCGGAGAACGGCTCGACGTGTTCCGGGAAAGTGCAGATAGACGTCGTGGATGATAGGAAAGCATCCCCGGGAGTCAACGCGGAGTTTTTCAAGCAGATCCTGGAACTTGGTAAAATCCTCTTCCCCAGGCTCGTTTCCAGAGAGCTAGGTTTGCTGTGCTTGCACTCGGTGGCGCTGATATCCAGGACATTTCTGTCTATTTACGTGGCCAGCTTGGACGGGAAGATAGTCAAGACGATCGTGGAGAAAAAGCCCCGGCACTTCATCATCCAGCTGATGAAATGGCTCCTCATCGCGATCCCGGCCACGTTCGTCAACAGCGCCATCCGGTACCTAGAGTGCAAGCTGGCTCTGGCCTTCCGCACCCGGCTGGTCAACCATGCTTACCGGACCTATTTCACCGATCAGACCTACTATAGGGTCAGCAACATGGACGGGAGGCTCGCCAACCCGGACCAGTCGCTCACCGAGGACGTGATGATGTTCTCCCAGTCGGTGGCCCATCTGTATTCCAACCTAACCAAGCCGATCCTGGACGTGATGCTGACCTCCTACACGCTGATTCAGACCGCCAGGGCGAGGGGCGCCAACGCCAGCGGGCCGACCCTGCTGGCCGGGCTGGTGGTCTTTGCCACGGCCAAGGTTCTGCGTGCATGCTCCCCCAGGTTTGGCAAGCTGGTTGCAGAGGAGGCGCACAGAAAGGGCTACCTACGCTACGTGCACTCCAGGATTATTGCTAACGCTGAGGAAATAGCTTTTTACAGAGGACACAAGGTAAAGTGGTCTGCTTTCAGTTTTTGCTGACATGTAAGCAAATACTTGAGCTGATTATTCTCGGCTGTAGATGTGCATCTGTATTTTATCTAAAGCAAGTTTTTGCATGCATTTAAAAAAAATCAATTTAAATAAGCAACTAATTCTATATTTTGTCGTCAATTTTCCTCATTTTGTCATGAGGATGCACTGATCTGCATTTTTTCTTTTTTACTTCTGCTACCAATATTTACGGTTTAGTATTGCCGATACCGATTCGATACAGAGAGATAGCGCTGAATTGACTCAAAACTTTTATTTATTTTTTTAGAACACAGACTTAAATGTACTGAATTGCAAATCTATTTGACAATTCTGCACACTTAAATAACCCAACAGCTTGGTCAAACGTAAAAACAATATACCTTTAATTTGTGTAGCCAGTGGAATCGGGAGTAGAACAGCCAATGTAATATCTAATCTAGAATTATTTTTTAATATTGGGACCAATACAGATACAATTATCAGATTGGTGCATCTCTAGTGACCGACTTCTGTGTATTTTTTTTTTATCAACATTTTCTATTATTACAGGTGGAGATGTGTCAGCTGCAGAAGTGCTACCGGGCCCTGGCCGACCAGATGAACCTGATCCTGTCCAAGCGCCTCTGGTACATCATGATCGAGCAGTTCCTCATGAAGTACGTGTGGAGCGGCTCCGGCCTCGTCATGGTGGCCGTGCCCATCATAACGGCCACGGGCTTCGCCGACAACGGTGGGGATCGCGTTGCCCTCGTTCGCTCTCAAACAAATGCGTGCGAGCCTGCGTCTCATCCGCCTTCCTCTCGTCCCCGACCCGTTCTTGTCCGCTCGCAGAAACGGCAGACGGACAGGCGCAGATGATGGTGAGCGAGAGGACGGAGGCGTTCACCACCGCCCGGAACCTCCTGGCGTCCGGAGCCGACG
The DNA here is from genome assembly GCF_002775205.1 of Xiphophorus maculatus. Taxonomy (NCBI): domain Eukaryota; kingdom Metazoa; phylum Chordata; class Actinopteri; order Cyprinodontiformes; family Poeciliidae; genus Xiphophorus; species Xiphophorus maculatus. The sequence continues at coordinate 14,835,311 of NC_036459.1, read as the reverse complement.
CCATCGAGAGGATCATGTCCTCCTACAAAGAGGTTTGGACGATCACACGATGCGAATCAGAAGATATTCTGCCGATATTAGTTGTTAGAAACCGGGAGCGCAACGACTCCAGAAAGAAAACTAAAAGTGCAGCCGTCTAAGTGTTTGCATCAGTGTGCACACTGCAGATTTACACAGCTTTGACGACGGCATGCGTATGTCACAAAGAGGATGAGTAGCTTGTTCCTGTGGTGAAGAGGAGGAATTGAAACTAGTGCTGGTGGCATGTTTTCAGCTTCCTTATCTGTGTCACCTCTCTTATACGTCCCATCGTGCCACAATCCTCCACTAAGAGTGATCAGCAAAGCGCGGGCTTAAAATAAGTACAGCTGTGTTTACAAAAGTAAATCAGTTCATCGGCATTTCATTGGGTCATAAATAACATATAGCGAAACAAGACAGCGGTTCTCTTTCTATAACACATCAGTGTTAAAAATCATGAAACAAATTGTGCCGGTAAATGAATAATAGAAAACGCCAACAGATAAAAAATAATTGGGAGAATGTAAAGTATATGACGCAAACAGTTTCTGCAAAAGTCTTAAATTTCATCTTCTCAATATGCGTTTTAAAGGGGCAGTATTATGTATTTTTAAGGCATGAAGTGCCATTTTACAGCACAATCAAGTAACTATGGTACCTTCAGTTGTTATAAAAGTGCCAGGGCATATCAAATATGATTTAAAAAAAAAAAAAAAAACTGGCATCGTAGTTTAACACCTTGAAATTGGGTCTCTGTCTCTTTAAAAACTCCTGCTCTTTCTAAAACTTGGCCTTCAGGAAGTCATCACAACATGGCTCCTCTATTAACCCTTTAACAACACCTTTACCAGCGTTGCACTGAGAAGGAGCTCCTTTAATGAGCTCAGCCGATTCGCAGCTCCACCAGATGTTTGCTAGTTGCTGCTGGCTAGTCTGAAGGAGCTGAGTGGGGGAGAGCTGTTCTGTGAGAAGCTTGGAAACAGCATCTCGAATATGGCTGTTTTATGGACAGTAATAAAGAAAGAAAAAAGATTTTCGGGATTAAAGGAGGTTACATCAGCTTTAATTTGAATCGGAATACAGATGCAGAGCAGCAAACGCCTGCATGCTGTGGTCCAGATGTGTTCACTATACCGTATTATCTCATTCAGATCCGTCCAGTTAATTTATAAAGCACCACATTGCAATAAAACCATCATAATTCACCTTGCAAAAAAGATGCAGCCCCTACATAATTACACAGAAAATTACAATCCAAGTATTCCAGTTCTTTTAGCTTAGTTTTGTTAGCCTGGCCAGGCCGTTCTTTATTTATTTTGATTCCTACAGTTCCACTTGAGCCTTATCAAATCCTGGCCCAAAAGATCAAGCACAATATGGCTTCAGCTGTTATTTTCTACCTCTTCTATAAAAAAGAAATCCATTGCAGAAACAGCAACTAATGTCACGGGAATGAATTACTCCGACAGGACGGTAGTCTGCATATCGTCACGTTCAAGTTCCCTTTTTTCTCCGCTCTTCAGAGGCTTGATTATATCTGTCTGTGTTACACTGCTGCATGTCTGTCAGCATGGAGAACTAAAGAAACCAGCATCAAAATGACAGGCATTCTCACTGGTCAGCCGTGAACTGTGTGTGTGCGCGTGTATTCAGAACTCCTTCTTTAAGGCTTAGCCTTGCTGTGAATAATCCACCATCTGTTGATCTTTCGGCCCTCTTACTTTCCCTCTCGCTCTGTTTTTCGGCCAGGATTTACTTCAGTGCACTCTCTCCGAGAATGCAAAGGGATATATTTCTTTTGATTTAATGTTATTGAGCAAAACAAGACTCCGGGATTTTTATTCAAAGCATTACTGCTAAATTCTGATAAAGAGAGATTCTCCGCATTAATGTACATATACAGTAGGTTCTGTTTTGTTTTGTTTTCCTTTGTTGGTTCTGCAAGGAAATACAGCTGTAGCTCGACAAAGTCGGCCATCTAGAAGTGAATATTTCTATCTTAATTTTGAAGAACTTTCCTCTGTTTATCAATGTTACTGCTTACAGTCACACGTGTTCAACTATAAAAAGTAAAAAAAAAATTATTAACCTAAGGAAACCTAAGGAGTATTGGAAATTTGGCAAAAATAAATATGCTAATGCTAACTGTTAGCATGCTAACCCTTAGTTTTGATAGGACTTGTTCATTTGCTTCATGAAATTTTTCATGAAGTTATGAACTTTTTTTCTTTGCAAAATTTCCCTTGTTTTGCTTAGGGAATTTTTAAGAATTTCTCGGAATGTTCTACTAATGCGTATTATTTATTAATGAGCTGCAGTTTTAATTTAGTTTATTCTCTCGGCAAACATTCCTTTTTGATTATCAGATTCAGTGCTACATCTATGGGCTATTTCTTAACAGTCTTAATTTCTTCATATGAAATTTGGAAACATTCTTCCTTGTCTACATATTCTGTAATTAAACAGTAATTATTGTGGATCAAGTTAGCATACAACACCACAGATTTGCAATATATATATATTTCAGTTTTTATACACCTTCTGGGAGATATGTAATCCTCAATACCTGCTTGATTCAGTTCAAGAACATTTTAAAAGTAAAAATTCCAGATATTTTGATGTTTATCTAAAAGTGACAGAAAACCAACGGTATTCTCTCTCTAAAAAGAAAATAGAGTTATCCAGTAAGATAGACGAAAGCCTAATATTGACATGACATTTCCACGTTGAGGGTAATGTCAACTGTACATTCTTTTGCTCTTGAACTTCGGCAGCCGGTCGGCTGAGCGGAGCGATGCGACTGGGTGAAAGAACACGAGGTTATTTTATCTGGGCTGTCCCACGTCGGGTCTGTGGATTCTTAGAAATTCTCTGCAATGTTTAATATTGTCAAGCTGTGTCAACAGGCGGTATTGTCTTACTGCGGGGTGCAAAGCCTCCAGTTGCCTGGACAGACATCTGGATCCTTTTTCTCACTCTGAACTGTACGATTTGCCTGCTAGCAGCCATCAATGACAATTTGAATTTGGAGTGATTGACTCTTCTTCTCTGACCAGCATTTCAGCCCATATTCATCCCAGGGACACAGAACAGCAGTTTGTACTTTTCATCACATATAGCCATTTGAAAAGATCAATATGGCAATTTCAGGCATCTGGAAATTAGATTTAATTTTGTATTATTGTTCTGACTTTAAATATGGCCAAGTCTAGGTGAGAAGGTATTTTTTTGTTTCTTACTCAGTGGAAGGCTAGCTAAAAAGTTATTTTTGCAAACCCTAAAGCACTTATCATAACCACTTGGTGACCAACACGCTATTTAGTGAACGCTAATGCTAAGGCGTGAATTTCAATATGTGAAAGACTGCAACCCTCGAGCACCTATTTGATTTTGTCATTGTAATATACGTGTTCTATAATGCCCTTAAATATTTTATTTTTTATTCCTGTATGTTGCTTGTTTGAAGTAAAATTACTGGGGGGAAAAGGAGACAGAAAATTTGAGGAGAGGAAACAAAACTGCTGCATGAGCAGTCTTCACCCACTTCAAAATAAGAGCATGAATATAAACGTCTAGTTACATGAATAATTCTTAACATTTGACAACCAAAACTTCAACACAGACGTCAAATGTTATTCAACTGAAAGCTTACAAAACAGCCAATTATGTTAACACATTATAATTTGTGTGAAAATATGAATTTTGGGAAGATAAGTGCGCTAAGCAGTACAGCTAGCAAACAGTATAAGCGTTAAATGAAAATTTAGCTCTGTTACTAGAGCCTTAGCAGATTTGCAGAAGTCTACCCACCGCTGTTCTTCCTTATGTGAAGTAAGAATAGCTAAACAGCTAAGTTTAGCTATTCTTTTTTGCTTTTGCCAACGTTTTCAAAGTTAGCAAAAGCGCTAAATGAAAAATTAGCTCTTTTATTAGTGCATCAGCGGATTAGCAGAAGTCTGCCCACTGCTGTTCTCACTTATGTGAAGTAAGAATGCTGAACAGCTAAGTTGGCTAAACATTTTAAAAGTTAACAAAAGCGCTAAATGGAAAATTAGCTCTTTTATTACCAGAGTAGCAGAAGGCTGCCCACCGTTGTTCTTACTTATATGAAAGTCAACATATATCTCCCAGAGTTTCATCATATTTTCTTTGTTTTATCTCATTTTGAAGAATGTGTAAGACAAATGTTCCCTTTAGTTGATCATAATAATTCCTCAGGTAAACAGGAAATCATGGGTTACTAATTCCAACTTCTTACATACTCTGTGCCTATACTTGTACAATGCAGTTAGATTGTGCAGATCTTCTGTCTGCCAACACCCTTGGGGGTTACTCCAGTTCAGACCCACTGGTCACACACACACACACACACACGCACACACACACACACGCACACACACACACACACTGCTTGGCAGAGATAGTGCCCCATGACACTGTCCGCTTCCCTCTCGGCTCGTGTCAACCTTGTTTTCTAACTTCTTCCTCGATGACCATTGTCCCACCTCCCATCCTCCCCCCGTGTTTTGGTTGCCACAGGTCACAGAGCTGGCAGGTTACACGGCGAGGGTCCACAACATGTTTGTAGTGTTTGAGGACGTCCAGAGGGGGATCTACAAGCGCTCCTCTCTGTCCGCCACCACAGGAACGACGCTGAAAAGCAAACCCGAGATGCACATAGACGGGCCGCTGGAGATAAAAGGTGGGTAAGTCCAGCTGCGTGTGCAAATTTCACCCGTGAGGGGACTTTGAATGGGTCACATGACTCTATGAGCAAGCGAGGCTCTGTCAGGATAAAATACAGCTACACCCACCGCGAATATTGATTTTGCAGTGTTGCGTTGTATCCTAGTCCCGTTTCAGATCTAGAGAAGTAGACACAAATGTCCTACATCAACAATTTGAACTAGACTGAATAGAAGCATTAAAGTTGAGTGTCAGATGGTGGCAATACAGTAAAAGATGGAATGGTTACAAACATAAAATAGACCTCTTAAAGTTGTTTTGAAGGTTTTTTAAATTTGATATTTATGCCATGTTTCTTTCCTTTTTGAGTTCATATGTATCAAAATGACATTAGAGATCAGATAAATGAATTGCCTCAAGAGAAAAAAAATGTAAATTAGGAATGCACAGTATATCAGTACTAACATCGGTATTGTACAATATCAGTCAATTTTTAAGATTGTATCGGTCTGATAAAAAAAACTGGGCAAATATTAATATTTTGCAGCAATGTTGCTATGCTTTATCCTATTGATCTTTCAACTCCTGCCTGTCCGTGGATTCTAAACACATTTTACAATAATAGTAAAAAAAACAAACAACGTTATGTGTTTTCACTCTATTCTTTTGTCTTTTTTATTCTCCAGCTTGTTAAAGAGAAATCAGTGCTTCCTTAAAACTCAGAGCTGGGACTTCTGCTTTAAAATCTCCGGATTTGGTTTGACATGAAGGTAAAACGTCATTCGGTTTTTTTAAACTTGATCGTTTTGCTTCGCAGGTGAAGTGATTGACGTGGACAGAGGCATCGTGTGCGAGAACGTCCCGATCATCACGCCGAACGGGGATGTGGTTGTGTCGTGCCTGAATCTAAAGGTAAAGACGTAGACGCATTCTTTTTTTCCTTATTTTTGAATCCCACAGCCACACACCGGCTCCTGGAGGACCGAGGTCTGTAAGGTGTTTACTAGTATTTCCTAGAAATTCCCTGTGGCCTCATTAGTCAACGCTTTGGGGCGTCGACGTGTTGCTCCCCGCTGGATGCTGGCTTGTGTAGTGAGATATTTCGAAATACTTACAATTACAAATCATCCCTTAAGGTTTCAGACTTCATTTTATGGTGGTTATTTGTGCTTTTTACAATTTGAAATCAGCTGTGTGCAACGTTTGTCTTCTGTATTTCTAATGCACAGCTGTAAATCCAGGCGTAATTGAAAGTTTCCGCTGTGTTGTCTGTGAAAGAGCTTTTTTTTTTTTTCATAGTAGCTGTTTTGCTAAGCGAGTTAATGGATAAAGTACTTTCAAAGATAACAGCGAAATGATCAGACGGGGCGACACCATTGGAAATATTCACACCCTTCCTGACAATCAGGTCCAGTGTGTGTCCTTGGTCGTGTGTTGCTTGTTTTTGTTTGAGTCAGACCAAAATTATCAAGAATATCGCACACTTTTTTTTTTTTTTTTTGCCCCTCTGTATTTTGCCCCTCAGAGCGTACAGAGTGTGATAATTAGCTCAGGAACATTGTAGATAACAGCTGCGCCCAAGTGTTGCAAGACCTAACGCAACATAAGACGTCGGTTGCAGTTCACCTCGTTCATTTTGTTACTATGCCGTAAAATCTTTCCAAAAGATAACAAACACTTTCATAATTTTTACCTTACACCTTCATCTTTCCTCTAAGTGTAGCTTACAGAAGTCTTTAGAGTATCTGCTGCACTGACATTTAGGGTAACGGTAGGTGGATAACGCCATCTAACTCTCCACTCGGCTTTGTATTCTAATGATGGGCTGTAATTATCCTGATGGCTCCCCGCACTTCAGCCGGTTGAATAAATTGTCGCTCTCCCCCCTCCCTTTAGGTGGAAGAGGGCATGCACCTGTTGATCACGGGGCCAAACGGATGCGGGAAAAGCTCTCTGTTCAGGATCCTCAGCGGGTTGTGGCCCGTCTACGGCGGCCGCCTACACAAACCTTCGCCCGAGCACATGTTCTACATCCCCCAGAGGTAACCGCGCCAACGATAACCACCGCGTTCCACCGCAGAGGCAGAGCTCTAAGCCTGGAACTGCCCAACTTTCCCAGTAATCTAACACGTTGTAACAGGACCTCTGTGTGTTGGCGGCAGGGAAACCAGAGCTCTGGAGAGAGTGAAATGCTCACTGCGATTTGTAGGAAGAGTGTGAAAGCATATTTAGATTTTTTTTTTTTTTAAGTGAATTTGTTGCATAACAGCGGCAACAGGGTAATACCGGTGGATTTTTGTCACACCGGTGAAAAAATGAATATTACAATAGTTACTTCAATGGAGAGTTCTGGGACAGACGGAAGAAATGAAAATGAACAAAGGTCATGATTGTTAGGAAGTGAGCACAAGCTTTTACTTTTTGTAGGGTTTTTTTTAATGTCACATGTATTTTGGCGTTGAGCCTTTTTAAAAGGAAGATTTCCTTTTTTGTTCAAAGAAGATTCTTAGTTTTGCACATAATATTTGAGTTCTTAAAAAGAAACATTAACATCTTGTAAAACTAAAGTTCCATTGAACCACGCCAGTTTGTTCTATGCAAGTATTTTTATTTACACTTGGTAGCAAATTTATTGGGTTGACCAAAATCAGCTTTATATTGATCAATTTTGTATTTGCTTTGACACACCAAACATATTGCATATATTTATGTATGAATATAACTTTTATTCTGTTGACTGTTTAGTAAGGAAAGTTAAATAAATAAACTCTACTTTGAAGTTACATATTTGTTTGGCCAAATCCAATAAAAAAAATTTTTTTAAAAGCCGAAAATGTGGAATTTTATCTGTGATATTGTTAGAGGCATTTAAAAATATATATTGTGATTTTTAAAAAAATATTTTTTGGCGATATCGCCCAATTTTAGTCTAACGGATAGTTTTGAAACTGTTATCTGCTTTATGAAACAGTTTTTACATCATTTTCTTCATTTTTTATTGTTTATAAATTTTGTGTAAATGCGTTAAAACTGTTGCGTCGTAAGAATGACGTTGTTTAGACAACTCCAGATTACGTTGGTTTTTAAGCTAGATAGAACTAAGAGGTGCCTGATCGTAACGCCGCAACAAAAACGAAAAGGCTCGTCGTCCTTTAACGACGTGATTAACGGCGTGATTAACGACTTGAACCAGCAAGAAACTGCCAGTGTAATCGTACCCACCGCTGGTACCGACTCCCTCCTGCAGAGCAGTGAATATTTCATAGTCGCTACAAGAGACCACCTGGTAGCCGCAACAGAAATCCTTACACTGGGTACAAATGAATAAAAGCAGCCAAAGTGACGTATATACGCATTATCCCTTATTATTACAATGAGGCTGTACTGGAGTCGTCGGTGTAACTAAGAAACTCCCCATGTGTAACGAGTGTACGCGTTTCTCCAGGCCATACATGTCAATGGGCTCTCTGCGAGACCAGGTGATCTACCCAGACTCAGTGGAGGACATGGCTGCCAGAGGGCTGACCGACAAGGACCTGGAGGCCATCTTGGACATCGTCAACCTCAATCACATCGTCACCAGAGAGGGAGGTAAGAAAATGGCTTTTCAAGGTTTGGAAAGTGTCCGACTTCTGTTCTTGAAAGTGCTCGATGTTCAAGCTGAACAGTTTTGTAATAAAGTGCAATCTGACGTTTGATCAAAAGCCTGAATTTGGAAAACATTCGTTGCAGTCGAATCCAGATAGAAAGTGACGCACATTAATTTTTATTTTCTCCTCGCCTGAAGTTAAACCAGCGAAAACATTTCTTGTTTTAGGTTAGTTAGAATTACCAAAAATAATTTCTGTTTGCTAAATGCCAGAAAAATGAGCGAGAACATATTCTAGAAGATTTTTTTTTTTTGTGCGACTTTCTTTGTTAATTTTGTTTATGCACTTAATTTGAGCAGGGGGGGAGTCAGCTACGTATGGAGCATTCTTCGAGAAAAGAATATCCTCCGTCAATGCTATGTGCTTTTGTTAAGGCTGGGATGCTGAGCTAGACTGGAAGGACGTTCTGTCTGGAGGCGAGAAGCAGAGGATGGGCATGGCTCGCATGTTCTACCACAAGTAAGACTGACTTCTCGTAGTTTACATTTAAATTCACCCGCCTCTTTGTCATCAAAGAAGAAATTAAATGAAGGTTTTTGGCACAACTTTAGCTGAGAAAATTGTCATTCCTTCACTGTGATTTTCCCCCATCGACGGCAGATTTTACATATGCTGTGGTTCGTATGTAAAGGACACAAATGGTGACATTTGAATGACTTTGAGCAGAAATAGAGACCCGATTTGAATGAGTGATGTAATTTCCACGCCGTGTACGTTCACGCCAGGCCCAAATACGCCCTGCTGGATGAGTGCACCAGCGCTGTGAGCATCGACGTGGAGGGAAAGATTTTCCAGGCTGCCAAGGACGCCGGCATCTCGCTGCTCTCCATCACACACCGACCGTCCCTGTGGTGAGACGTGTTGCTCTGTGGAAATCATCTAATGGCACGATAAATGAAAATGAGCTCAATAATTTCCATTCTGACGATTAATATTTTTTAATTGCCAAGACTCTATAATCCATTTTATTTGTGGTTTTTTTTTTGCTTTTGTTTTTTTGCAAGTGGTTTTCATTTCCTTTTTCTTTGCCGTTTTTGGTTGTTGTGTATTTAAAGTATCTTCCAGGTGCAGCGTTAAGTGTTCTTTACAAAATTATGCCATTATGGATATGTTGCTTGAAAACGCTCTCAAAACAACAATATTATCGTTTATAGCAGCACATGCTGGGGCGATTTATCATCCCGTAAAATTTGTTATCATGACAGGCCTAGTTGTGATAGCAGAATAAATATGCAGTTCTACCAGGAGAACATCTAAAAATGATGAGAAAAGTCATTTTAATAAGAAAAAAGCTGGCATAATTCATATTTGTTATTTTTTTTTAAATCATTCTCCCAACATTATGGCTTTATTCTGGTAATATTAAGAATTTTTTTTTTTGTGTGTGACTTTTTTGTCACACAACTTCATTCTGCTGTTACCAGAACTTTATTTTTGTCTATATAAATAGAAACAAGATGGTGGGCTTTGGGTGTGCTATCACTCTGAACTATGGAAGCCCAAGGAGTGCGTTGGTAGAAAACAAAATCCATGTTTTCTAAGTATCAAGTCTCCAAACCCCAAAATTTGATTAATCGATTGATACAGTTTATCATTAGATTTGATTAATCCTCGCACAGTTAACCTGAATTCAAAATCCAAATAAATAGGAACAAAATAGAAACCCAAGTAGTACATTGGTGAAGAAAAAAACAACAGTATGTCCAAATATTAAATCTTCAAAAACCAAAATTTGATTAATTGCTAAATTTGATCATTAAATAAAATCACAATTTGGCAGCCGCCATATTGTGAGTGGCCAGTTCTCAGTTTTCCCCTAACTGCTTGTGCTGGACGCTCGTTCGACAGCAAATTCAGCCCCATCCATCGCTCTCCATTTCAGGAAGTACCACACCCACCTGCTGCAGTTCGACGGCGAGGGCGGCTGGCGTTTCGAGGAGCTGGACTCGGCGACCCGCCTCTCCCTCACCGAGGAGAAGCAGCGGCTGGAGGCCCAGCTCGCCGGCATCCCCGAGATGCAAAACCGCCTCAACGAGCTCTGCAAGATCCTGGGAGACGACTCCGTCCTCAAAACAGCCGAGGAGTGAGAGCGAAGACGGGAGGTGGAGGTGGAGGCGACGAAGGAAAGCAAAATCTAGCAGCTTTCCGTAAGCTTTTTTTTTTTATTTTCTTTTTTTTGCTCCAAATGGGAGCTTCTGAAGACTTGAGCCCTGCTGTCTCCACCCCCCCCCCTTTTATTCCTACACACCAACTGTATGTTCAGTGGTACTTTTAAAAGTTGGGTTTTAGCAGTTGTTACAAGCAAAAGCGACAGAAACGACGACCCTCAGATTAACTAAAATGATTGTTCAGTTCGTGATCTAATAGCACTTTACATTTAGAGGGCCGCCTCTACTTATTGTAATTGTTCATGCTGATACACAGGCATCTGTTATTGGTGGGTTGTTGTTTTTTACCGAAAGCAGTGTTGCAAGGGACGACAAAGACGGCTGTCATTCTGTTGTGTTTTTTTAACCTCCAGCTCAGCAAAATATTTCGCCGTAACGAGAGTTCCGCTTCTATTTTTCATACCTTTTCTCAAACCGTTTTCTGGCGTTTCGCGTCGTCTCCCGAAGCTTCTGCCGAAGGGAGCAGATGCTCGGTTGTCCTTCAGCTCGCGCGAATGTTTTGCTCCTGGTCAAGCCGGTGGCTACGACAGCAGCCTTGGTTCTGCTGTCGACAGAAACACATACGTCCTCTGAGATATATAGACGGGAGATTGCCTCTAGATTACACTTATAGTCCGGTCTCAAGTCGAACCTTCCCAACTTTTCCTTGTATAGGGAAGCAAAACACGAGTTCAAATGGCGTCTCCTCTGACCGTTTGTTACGGGACATTCTATGGCGTTCTTTCGGCGACGGTACCCTTCTCCCGTTAATAACCAGTTTTTCCGAACGTTTAGCGGGTTGAACCTAATTCTCAATTATACATAGTGCATTTTATTTTGTTTGTTTTTAAATGCACTTTATTGTTCCCGATAGCTGTTGATGGCACGTCCTGCGGCGTGCACGGAGGAAAGGCTGTACTTGAGGATTGTTTAGACGTTCTAGATTTTTCCTTTCCGCTGTCGTTTCGTTTTGACGACTCTGATCGCATCGGAGGTCGCGATACTGTGAAACTACCGAATTGTGGCGTAAACTCAACCACTTCCTCCTCTTCAGGGTTTTTTTTTTTTTTTTTTTTTTGGCCTAATCAGGTTCAAACCTGTGTACACGCTCGCTAACGTCCTGCATGAATCAAATCAAGAGCAGGAGCTTATGCCTTATGAATATAAACATTCAAGTGTTCCTAAAAAAATTTTTTTTACCTCAGCACAACCTGTTAATACCTTGTTTTATGTAGATGTTTAAAGTAATGACAACGTTTAAAGAACCACTGCTTTATTTGTATGAAACTCATCATACAATTGTTTTCAAAACCGCAGCTGAGCAACACAGTATTGCCCCGCCCCCACCTGTTGCTGCCTCGCTTTTTCAGACATTCGCCTGCCTAAAAAAAAAAAAAGATCTTAAAAAAAAAAAAATCGTCAATTGATTGCAGAGTTTTTACAGCGGTGGGAATGATGCCAGCTTTTTGGTTTTAAATAAACACGGTCCTTTTTTTGTTTGTTTTGTTTGTTTCCTTTTTTTTAAAACGTTCTACCGTTTGTAAGTTCTGTGCGAAAACAGCGCCGCAGTGACACTGTGAGGTTTTTTTACAGGATCTCCAACCAGCCCGAGCCCATGGCGGCAGAGAATAAAAACTGACAATCAACACCATCGTGGGCAGAATGTAAACGGACGTGCTGCCTCTTTTTAAGACTCAAAGCATTTCACCCGGAACGTGACGACGTTTCCTACTGAACATGTAACGTGTCGGGACGGAGCAACCTCGAAACCTTCAATCGCTACTTTAAAGAAAGCTTTAGATCGGCTGGGTGATGGTGTTTTCTCAGATTTCTGATGGGCTTTTTTCCCCTCACAATAATAAAAAAAAAAATATTAATGAAGAGCAAAAAAAAAAAAAAAAATGGCTACTGAAAATGTAAACAGCTACTAGTATTTTTGAATAATGGCTATGAAATGCATGGAGATAAAGAATTCATTTGGTATGAAAGAAGCACCTTGTAAAATTGATGTGTTTTAAAAAAAAAATTTGTTTGTAAATGAACTGGATTTTCTGCTTTCAGCCCAGACTTTGTCGACAAGGGGACACACAAGCCGCTGAATGACACAGAGTCTGCCTAGTAACATTTGAGCACGCTTTCCGCGGCTTTAAACGGTGCTTGGTTGTTGCAGTTTGTTTTTGAGTGAGAAAAAGAGAAAGAATCTTCACGTTCAAAGGACGGGATAGAAAATGATGGAGGGCCCTCTTCCTGATATGATTGTGCCCATTTGTTAGGTTGTGTTCAGATTTGTTTTAAATAATATTTTACATGTTTTAGGTAACGATGGTTCTCTGCCCCAGTTTTTTCCCTCAATTAAAACCCTAACGCTTGATACTAAACTGCTGTCGGTTGGTGGCTTCTTTGTGTAAGTCTTTAACGTATTTCCGGTTAGAAAACGAGCGAGATGTTCTGAAACTGTTAGCTCTGCCGCCCTCTGCTGGCTAAAAGTAGACAGTGCTACATTGCGATAATGCTGTTCTGTTGGTGGGTTCAAAATTACAGAGCCCCACGATTTAATGTCTCTGAACGACTTATATATTTTGTGAGAGCGACTAAATTATAACAAGTCGTGAGCATTCGATATTTAGTTGTTTTTCCCCTATGTCGCCAGTCGGCTCCGCACCATACAAAGTTGACCACGTTCAAGTAAAAAATAAAAAAAATAAAAATCCCAAATCAGCATAGAGTTTCAAATTCAATATGGCTGCTGCACATTGAAAATACAGCAAAAGCCGCGGGTATGAACTATTTATTTGCCCTCCTAATTTTTATCCACGTTGAGTTTTTCAAGATACTGAGATTAAATGTTTATACAACATTGTGTATTTTTGACCCGACTCAACTGAATTGAATACCAAAAGATTTAATTGTTCACTGAATAAATTCTCAAACTGCCAGTATCCTCAGAGAAGTAGATCGCTGGGTAACTTTTAAAGCGTCAACAGAGTCCACACCTCCAGAGAAACGATACTGAGAAACGTTTCTGAATGTCATTTCTCAATATTGAGAAATTACATGGAGAGTTATCATTTCCTTTACCAGTTTCATATCATTTACCAAGTGGCGTCATTTGCAACAAAAAAACCCCAAAAACAACAAAGAACCAACACACACACAGCCCCATATAGATATATATATAGTGTCTTTCAAACATTTTGAAAAGCTTTTCTTCGACCCTCCAACATCTTTATCCTCCTTCCTCTTTCGTTTTCTGTTTTATTGTACCCCTGATAGTTTTTTTTCCCTACCGCCTCACTGTTGTCAAGAGCACTATATACAACGATTCAAATTTAAAAGAAGAGAAGAAAAATGCGCCTGAGTGCGTTCTCGAGAGGGCGTGTCCCCAAGCGACATGTTGGGGAGGGGAGGTACTGTCCCTCTGTTATTGATCATTTCGTGCGACCAGCTGTTGATAAGGTAGGTGTTTAGTGTTTGTTGCAACTCTCAGTCAATAATGAAATGCACCGCTGTACTCTATCCATTATGTATTGATTTGTATTTCATGTCCTTTTGGTATGTTTTGTTGTTTTTTTTATTTTGTAGTCTTTGACAATTTGTCTTTTAGTTTTTTGTACTTGTTGTAACATCAATTGCCCATTTGGGATACAAATAAATCTGAATCTAAATACAGAAAATGCGAAACAGAAAAAAAAAAAAAAAATCCCCGTTTTGGTGCCTCCTCTGGAGCAGCGCCCCTATGCGTCGAATACCCACTTTTTGCGCCACTGCCGCTAAGACTTAATACTCTCAAGCCACCTGCTGACCGAAATGGGCGCAGTTTTATCCTCGCAGTATTAGTTCGCAACCACTAGAGGGCAGCATAGTCCCACAACAGGTTTTAATGACTCCATCCCTCTTATTTAAGTATCAAAATTAAATAAAATAACTCTGTATCAGTTTAAAAAAGAAAAAGCTCTATTAAACAGTTAAAGTCAATAAATGTTTTTATTAATATTTAGTGTATCATTTACACAGACAAGGGGTAAAATAACATAATGTAAATACAATTGTAACCACATGAAATAGTATGTATTTATTTAACGGTTTTGATCATTTAAAAAATGAATAACTAAAACTAATTCATAATTCACACTTGAACCGATTATATGTTGAAATAATATGCAAATATTTTTGTATTTAGTTATTGGACTGTTCACCCAATAGAGCCTACATTTGACTGGTTGATCTCTTCGGCATGTCAGTAACACTTACGTGAAACTGAGATAATCACAGTAAAAGAACAATTTTATTTGCTGCTCAATTCAGTTATTTCTAAATTAAATTATGCATGTCATGAATCACCGAGACGTTCAAATGATTATTTATTTAAACTATTTCCAGATTTCATTTAACATATCCCTGCTATAATTATTTATTCAAAAATGTAAAAAAAACAACAAAAAAACCCCCCCAAAACAAATTAAACTGTGATAATTTAGGTCCTCCATAGTTTTAATTTATTGGTCTAGCTAAGCTAACTAGCTGTTTGTGTGGCCCAAACCATTAGGTAGTAGTTGATGTAGTTTATTATTATTATTATTATTATTATTATTATTATTATTATTATTATTATTATTATTATTATTATGTGTTGTTGTGCTTTGTCAGGGTTGGTACAGCTCGGGAGGAGGAGCCTTGTTACGTCATCAGCCTTCAATCACACGCCAAAGCGGTTCCTCGCGCTTCCACTCTCTTTACCACGCGCGGCTGGAGCAGAGAGAGAGACGATGCCGCTGGAGGACTGACCACCGCCGGCTCCCTTTCTGCCCGGTGCCGCCTCGTGTTCCGAGCAGACACTTCGCTGCGGAGCTGCATAGAAATGAGCCCAATGGCAGGTTGAATGAGAGCGGCCGCCGTGGAGGCTGCAGACCGACGCGCTTCGCTGAAAGGAGGCGAGGAGGGGGAGGGGGACGCTCGGCCGTCGTGTAAGAGGATAAAGAAAGGACGAAAAGGGAAAGCGAGCTATTTTTAAGGCGGACTGTTTCGGTGACGCCATGAGCAGCGGAGCGGACGAGAGCTCGGTGCGGGTTGCCCTGAGGTAAGGAGGCAGAGGAGAGGACCCTCCTCTGGAGAGATGCTCATCTGTCACACCTGCACTATTCCTGCTTCAGCATCCCACTATGTGGACACTGCACCCTAACCTGGATTTACACTTCTAAATCCATTTGTATTCAATTCAAAGTGCTTTATTTTACAGTTAGCATCATAAATCATAGCTTATCTGCATTACGAAGATCCTAGTGTATGTTAATATGGAGCTACTCCTTTTCAGTTTTGGCCTGTGGAGTGGATTTATGAATGAAAATCTTAGGTGCTGGGGGATTAGGCCCATGCAGGTTGTCTCTTGTGCTCGGATTAGATTGTAATATGAGGATGGAGGATCATCCAGTGCTTTTGATCGCCTCAAATAGATCAGAGCACTCAGCAGTGGTCCCCGGATCTACTTGATCTGTTTCTTTGTTTCCAGGCTTTTTTCTATTGTGTATTCCTACAGTGTTTGTGGTTATGTTTTGATCTACTGGCGGTGCGCTTTCCCCCCCTGGCCCCTGATCTGACCTTTGCCCCTTATTTGCTTGTCACTGACAGCAGACTCAACTAAATCCTACCTATGCTTATCTGTAAAAAAATAAAAAATAACACACAAAAAAAATAACATAAAGAAATGACATGACCTCCCCGAATGCGAGTTTGTCTGCAAACATGGGTGTGTTTGTATTGGAAAAGACGAGCTGCAACGTCATGTGATCTGAGTGGAAGAGAGAGGACAAAAGCTGCTCCCTCTCATGTTTCTCGTCCCCCGCTTCGCTTGCCTTTTTTCGTTATTTTGCATTCAGACTTTGACCCAGAGCCATGTTTGCTAAGCCAACTCGGTTTACAAGCCGGCCTCTCTCTCTCTCTCTTTCTCCGTCTTAGATAATAAATAATCCATAATAAGCAACCTGATTTCATCAGTGCAAGACAACCTTCAAAAGCAAGAACCCTTTTACTAGCTTAAGGTTGTGACAATTTTCCTTGTGAAAATAACTTATTTCAGTGACTCTTGCTATTGTGTGACTGTGTACTCAAACAAGCTTCTCGCAGCATCACAAAATAGACTGATGAACATGTTTGTTTATGTAATTTGCATCATTTGAATTTTAATCTTTAATGTTTTTTATTCATGTTTTAGTTCAGCAAAAGCTACCACATAATTCTCAAGTGTGAATCTTAATCTCACTGGACGGAGATCATCTGTCATCACAAATGTTGAAGTCTCGTCTCAGACTCTCAATTTCATAAGCTTTAACTAGACCATTCTGACACAGGAATATGTAGCTGCAGCTATGTGTGTTGCCTCTAGCAGGTTTTTTGTTGTTGTTCAAGTTTAGCCTCCTCTGATCAGTTCATGTAAACAAATATAATTCATCGCAATGACATTTGTTG
This sequence comes from Xiphophorus maculatus, assembly GCF_002775205.1. Lineage (NCBI taxonomy): Eukaryota > Metazoa > Chordata > Actinopteri > Cyprinodontiformes > Poeciliidae > Xiphophorus > Xiphophorus maculatus. The sequence continues at coordinate 14,818,345 of NC_036459.1, read as the reverse complement.
CAAAGTGACTCAGTGAGTAATTGTAAGGCGATTTAAAGACTCAAAGCCAGTATGATCTTGTCTGAGGTCAGCAGTGTCTGAAAATGCTTTGTCATTGAGCTAAACACACACTCGCATGCACACATACACACACACACACACACACACACACACACACACACACACACACACACACACACACACACACACACACACACACACACACACACACATAAGGTAATCCACTTCATGGTATCCTGACCTAACCCTATAACGGTACGGAGATGGATCACGGCAACTTCATAATAACACACTAGACTGCAGAAACTAATCCAACATTTTTGATTAATCGAAAGAAAAATAAAAAATGATAGATACGATAAAAGATAGGAACGATTTGTAAGCTCTGTGAGAATACCACAACAGGCTAACAAAAAAAAGCTAAAGTTTGCATCTGTTTTGCAGCTTCACACCAATACGAAGTTTATAGAGTCTATACTTCATATTGTTAATTAGTACAAGACATACAGTACTTAGACTGAGATAAGGAAATTCTAAAAGCTAAATTAGATGATGCCATTCCCACCACGCTTTAGCATCTCAGCCACAATCACAGTGGTTCCCAAAGTGTGGGGCGCGTCCCCTAGGCAGGGCGTGGGAAGCTGTATGGAGGAATGAAAAAAAAAACAGTTACACAAACGTGTTTTACTGTAAAGATGGTATGTAGTGTGTCTTGTTGCAGCCTGAAGTGTGAAATAAACTTCAGTGGAGTTTGAAAACAAAATATGTATATAGGTTTATGCACACACAATCATCTGTGTGTGCCCAGTTGATCTTTATTTTCTTTTTTGGGGGGATTTTATTGTAATCTATAGGGGGGCCCAGAAAATCTCTGGGAACCACTGCACTATCAGATGTAGGCATTCAGCTCACTTAATAAATGATTTATGTACAGATTGTGAATGTATGATGTTTAATATATTATTAATGTATATTAGAACTATATTATTCCACCGAATATTATAGCTCAGTTGTAATATTACAGAACCTGATATTACAATGACAGCAGTCCTAATTGAAATAAATGGAAACCCATTTTAATGTAGTCAAAAAAAGATGAGGCAAAATGTGAATTTATTTTTATTTAACTTTCATATTTTACATAAACATCAAATTATCGGCCAAGGCAAATTTGTGTGTTCAATCACTCCCCACAACTCAAATAGTGCAAGCAAAGCATGTGCCCCCCAATGATGACATCACTTCCCATATATGCTAGGGGTGAGGGTTTCTGACATTGGCCTAATAAAAAATTGTGTTAAAATGTTTTTTAAAATGTTGCTCCTCAAACGAACTTATCTGATTTTGACACAGTGCAGCCTACACCTTTCCTGTGTTAAGAGATTAAAATGTCTTAAAACATTTTTTTAAAATTGGTTTCTGAGGAGATGATGAGACAAAACTAGGGCTGCACCAATACCAAAATTTGGGCCGATATCGATATCCGATATTTATATTTGTGTTATGGCCAATATTTACCAATATTATGTATATTTCAACACGGTTTTGACACCTTTAAAAAAAAAAAACAATCAGAAACGGTTAAAAATAAATATCGGTTGTTCATATTGGCCAAGTTTTATTTTTTTGGTCAATAAAAAATGACTAATATCGGCCGATACCAATGTAGGTGCTGATATATTGTGCATCACTGGACAAACTCGTATGGACTTTCAATGGATTCTCTCTTTAGCATCATATAGCTACTACTGACCTGAGTTGATGTTAGGTATAGCCATAATCTGTGTTTAAGACTGTTGAGACACACTGGCAATATCTGTCAGCAGATGCATTAATACATTTTGGAATGGCGCTTTCATAGTTATTTAGATTATTATTATGTTGTTTCTTCTGCTTAACACTGCTTTGTTATGACACAATTTGGTGCCATAACAAAGTAAACAAGTGTAAATCAAAGTAAATACAGTAACGTGTGTTTCTTAAATTTGTAAGACCTCGAATAGAACATGTCATCCTTAAATTGACGACGTTGTCATTTGCATTCAGCGCCTAATAAATCACTCATCTCATTCCTCTGTAAGCCCCGAACCTCACCTCCACGTCGGTGTTTTCACCACAGCTAATCGTCATGGACACATTCTAATTATTCCAAACCTTTGTAGCTAGTGAATCTGGTCTTCTTTGCCATATGGAGTCGGTCGGGCTCAGCTAGCAGGCCGCTTGCGTATTCCTGCCTCAACTTGCACGACTAATGCCGTCTTTTAACAAGTTCCGTAATCCGCCATCCCAAGACCACGGTGATGAATCGCTTTATCGTCCTTTTTTTTGTTTGTTTCAGGTGTCATAACGGACAAAAGGAGAGGGCAACATTGTACACAAAGGGAAGGCCCCAAATTTTGATTTATTAGTGGAAAAATGAGCCCTCCTCATGTGTCCTGACAATAGTATTAATGCTTAAATCCTATTGGGAATCTCAATTGTAGCATTTCTTCTGCCTACCTTGATGACGGAGAACAATTATGTTGCTATGTTACACCTACCTTACTTCACTGTCTCTGATAGTAACTCCCCCTTAGCAACCTTAAGTGTTTTGCCACTTACGTATTTGTGTCTATTTTTTGTTTTACTGTTAGACACACCTCTCTTATTTAATTAAATATTGAAAAGAGGCAGATAGTGGCGAGATGAGGCTTTTGAAATCAAAACTTACCTGTTATCAAGTAGATTATATCAGTAACCTTAAGTAATCTCTAAGTGGCACAATAATTGCACTTTATCATATTGTCAAATGTATTGATGTTAATTGATATCTGGAGTCAACAGTAGATTGACGTTAAACTGTTCTTTTTTTAGGGGTTCAAACATTATTATTAAGAATTTATCACGATAACACTAAACACGAATTTTATTAGAATAATATGTTTCCACTTGCTCTGAATTTAAAACTAGTTCTTAAAAAAAGTATAGACCTATTTATTTTGTCGACAGGATTATGTGTAAATGAGACAAGCATGCAAAGTGCAACAAATTGACCAAATATACTTTGACTATTTTTTGTGCTAGCTGTTGTTAGCTGCTAGCTGCTGTTAGCATTGTACAACAGCTAGGTTTAAAGCAACTTCTATAACAGGTTCAAAGCAAACGTCTGTAACCAGCAAAAAAAAAAATATATATATATATATATTTTCAAGATGAGATTTTAAACTAGGAGGGGAACAAATGTTTGTTTATATGACACAATCGGTAAAGTTGTGGTATGAAGAAGGTGCACTTGTCAAGTCTAGAGTTTGAATATTTTGATACACTCTTTATCAAGTACAACACAAATACCCTAGATTCACACAAATAATAAGAACGTAGAGCTTAACGAATGGAAAGCATTGGCCAGAACTTGGTTGTTTTTACTCCTCGTCTGGAAGAAATCCGTCTTCAACCGTGACATTTTTATGAAGAAGAAAGACCTCTTGGCTCTGGCAAAACAGCCGCATGTGCACATGTATGTTCTTTGCACACGTGCATAATCTGCTGTTCGTCCAGGAAAATCCATCCTAAATATTCATGAAGGAAGTCAAGCGAACTGAGACACAAAAGCAAAGCAAGCAGCAAGCCAGCTGCCAGCTGATGCCATGTGATATTCCCCCCTCAGAGACATTCGATAACAAAGATTAATTTATTATGGATTCCACTTATAATTAGAAGACTTTGTGGTAGGCTTTAGAAATTCATCATTTTTTAAATACTGCTTTCTTCATCTCTAAATGAGCCTTGCATTCCTATATTATAGCTATCCTGTTATCTCTGTCTTTCTAAGCATTTTCTGCATTTGAGTTCTTCTCACACATGAGTCATGATTAGGTCACGCTGCCCTTGTGAGAGAAATGTTTTCCATGAAGCTACAAAGAGTGCTGGAGGCCAAACAATGTATGCGTCCTTTGTCGCTGCCAATCCAGGGATCATCCACCACGCTATCCTTGCTCCTCCACCTCTCTCTCCTTCCTGCTGGGTGACCTTTAACCAAAGAACCACTCACTGCTCTGACAACGGAATGGGTCCTGTCAAAGTCGCTGGTGTGCTCAGTGAAGGGACAGTGGTCAGTCACCACACCAAAGGAAACCAAAAGATGGCCTCAGCGGAAATAAATCTCCCTCTTTTTCTTCCCGGGTTTTCCACTCCATTTTGCGTCATTCCCAGATTCCCTCTGTGACTGCCGTTTCCAGATCAACTCCGGAGTTCATAGTCTTCTTGAGTGACGGTGAAACACTCCCAAACAGTGTTGACGAGATGTTAAATTATGTTTAATTTCATTTGCTTGTCCATAATTCTGATGCTTCTATACTAGCCTACTCTACCCAGCTGAAAAGCGCGTCTGTAAAGAACTTGTTTCAGCTTGAGTGATCCAATGAACTGGCCCTTGATGTCAAGACCAGCAGCAGGACAATAGAGACTGTTACTGAGATGCACTCCCACTGGATTGTGGTCGGTTACAGCACTTAACATCTCTGGATTTATGTCTTTCTGGTTTCCCTTCTTCTCCCTCCAAGGCAGCCATCAGACAAAAAAATTCATTACACAAGCCAGCCTAGTCCATAACCATAAGAATAAAAATACATGAGCGCCTGCTGGCTAAATGACACATATGCTTTTTCCTATATGTGGTTGTTACGTAAGCGAGCTTCCCTTAAGAGATTCGTCAGGCAATCTCCGGCTATTATGGTATGAGCGATGGGTGGGTTTTATTGGTCTCTGCTCTGTTCTTGACCAATTTTCCCAATAATGAGTCTAGTTTCTCAGGTACTGGAGTGCAAATGTAGCCTTACTGCCTTACTGTTCACATCGCCGTTGACAGGATGATTTGATGTCTTCATCTCCAAATGAGCCTTGCTTTCTTACCCCTCTACCTGCCGCTGTGGTACATAAACTACAGTCCATCTTTAAAGACTAATATCCATTCCTATATATTGATCAGATGCTTTCTGAAGGTCTTCAGCTCCCTAGTTGTTTAGAACAAAACACTAGTGTTTGTGCTCTCTGCTTGAACTAAGAGCCAAACCCAATTTAGGTAAATGCCACACTGCTTAGACTACATGTTGTAGTCTGAGTTCAACATTGAGCAGTTGACATATAATGAGATAGAGCTCCAGTTACTCAATAATAGGGTTGTATTACAAACATGTTTGTGAACTTGGACACATTTATTTGCCAAATTGTGCCTGATTTATGGCCTTATAAACATTGGGCTATGATGATGTCAGGTGATGATGTGCTTGTAAGCTTGTAAGGAACAGTCTTGTTTTCTGCTGCCTTTTGGGCTCAGATGTACCTTTCTATTTCTGGCCAGGCTTTCTGTGTCGTCAGCTGGACACAAACTGGAACGTAAACAAAATCTTAAGGGTTAGGTCGCAGAGGCCCTGAATCAGGACTCAAAGTTCTCATTCTTGTTAACGTTGGTGATAGGCGATCCCAAGGGGAATGGCTGCAAGTCTAGGGAATTGATGGTTTGGATTGTTGTCAATAGAAACTGCTGTCAGCAAGCAAACTGATGGTGCGTTATTCAAGATGGATGACATCAGCGGTCAGGTGGCAGTTGGCTGATTTCCATTTTTCCCCTAATCTGTACTTATCAAGAGGGAGCAAACAAATGACTTAAGTGATTTATAGATTCATGAGCTTAAAGCTTCCAAGTTTGATCATGTAGGACGTATAATGATATCATACAGTTGAAACCAGATATCTACATACACAGAATAAAAAGACACATGCACCCAAAAGGATTGTTCCAAGTCTTTAAGTGACAATTATCCCTAGTACTGAACAACTGTATGTTGACTTAGGAATTTGAAGAAAGTTACAAAATAAATCGCTAACAGAAAGGTGCATTTAGAAGTAGAAGTCATTTTTGGTAATTCTGAGGGTGCATTCACACCAGCCCTGTTTGGTGCGCTTTAATCGAACTTAAATCGGAATATTATGTATATTTATGTACACACCTTTCTTTCATGTTCCTGCTGTGTAATTTTCTTGTTATCTCAAGCTGTGGTGTAAATGAGGTGCAGTCAAAGCTGCCTTGACTGATGCACAGGTATAATTTGGAATTAACTTGTTTATTTTACAGCTTATTAAAACAGCTTGAAAGGGGCTTTGTAAATTTGGAGCTCTTATGTAAAGCCAAATCGACCATAAAAAGTTGGTGTCACTTTGTGCTTATATTGAAAACTTTTACCACAGAGAAACTGCCACTAGAGTGCTGAAAAGGAGAAAGAAGTTGCGCAAGTTAGAACCGGCTGTTTTCCAAAACAAACGCAGAGAAGACGAAGGGTATGGAAAATGGAGCAGAAGCAGAGCGGATTGGGTTTTGTAGAGGTCAAGTAATATGATTATTTCTTTTGGCTAGCGCCCTTTCAACATAATCTACACATCAACCGTCTCTCAGGCTCATATAATGAAATATCTTTTTAACATTTACATTTTCTCCTCTTATGGACCTCCGCAAAACTTTGACAATCATAACCAATCCCAAAAGAACCCATACATACACATGCCTGACTAATAAGCATGTGACACAACTTTGTGATCTGACCTGTCACAGTCACAAGTTTTGCTGGACGATGAATTGTCCCAGAGGTTATTGCGATAGACGATAATATTGTTTTGAGACCAATTTTAAGTAATATAGTGGCAGTGCCATAATAATGCAAGGCCGCATTCTTAAAGATCAAAAAATTTTAAATTCTGATGAACATTTAACACTGGATGTGGAAGACATTTTAAGTATCCAAAATAAATTAACAAAACAACAGAAACAGCTAAATAGAATGAATTATAACGACTCTGGAATCAAAATTGACCTTCAAAAAAAGGGGCTAGTTGAGACCAAAGCACCAGACTGAAGACTTTTGTCACCCAGCCTTTGGTAGAAAGACAGAAATAAACAATAGAAATGATTGAGTCTGTTTTAATGTATCATGCGATCAATTGACTTCTTTCTTATTGCGACAGGCGTATTTGGATTGTTTCCAGTCATTCCTGCTGCATGTACTCGCCTCCACTCTAGGTTCACCTGCGATTTAGCCTCATTTTATTAGATGGCGCGCAGAGATTCTTGATGTTGTCGGGTGTCTTTTTGTTTTTGTCTTTGTTGTGATGAAAACAACCACTCAGATCGGGCGTGTATTCCTGGTAGAATGATCCTCGTTCCTGTGGTTTCCTTTGTGTAGCCGCTCTTTTTCTTTCTGCAAACATATCTTTATTCTGAAAGTAAAAAAAAAAAGTGTTGCTATGGTTTCAGTGCAGACTCGGCTAAAACAATAACTCTTTGATTTATTACTGTCACTGAGAGCAGCAGCCATGAGTACCACCGTTATTATTCTGGATTAAAGTCCTGTGTTGAGTTTTTGGGAAGGTGGCCAAAAGGGGATTATTGTACATTCAACCCTGTAATGCCTTAAATCACTCAACTAAATCACCGCCTGCTCAGATCACCTGAGCCCTCTGGCTGTAATGCTACAGTCAATTTCACTGGGGACAATGTGGCTTAATGAGCCCTTTTGAACACGTTTGCCTGTGATCTGAAGTGTTGGAGGTAAAGCAACTGAACATTTTTCCTCTACAGAGACCACCACAGTTAAACCACAAAAATGTTTGCACTTTGGGAGTGGCAAAGTGCTAAACTGATTATTTATTTATTTATTTATTTTACTAATTAAAGTAAAATATAGTTGTGCAGTTATTCAAATGGAGATATTGTGAAAACTATTTTCAAATTTACTTTGGGATTGAGAGCTTATTTAAATACACTGTGAACCCTTTGTTTTTTTAAATCCATGTGGATTTCTTTAAAAAAATGTAGATGTAGACTTTGTGAGAAGATTAAGTGGATTTTGGATAAGTTTATACTATTATGGCTCCCCACTCAGGGTGGTATCAAAACCAGGGCAGCAAAGGGATTCAGAATTGTTTTCTCTCTTCTTTTGTTTATTTCTATGTCTTAATTTGTCTAAGCTGAAAGTCTCTGGACACCCTGAACTCAAAATATTGTTTATTTGTTAAAAACAAAAACAAAAAAACTCAAAATATGAACTTTAACTAAAAAATATAAAGTGGTGTCATTGGCCCCTCTCCTGTTGTCGTCAGTGCTGTGTAATCCCTGGGAGGCTCTTTTTGAAGAGATATGCTCTGAAGTCTCACAAACACACACATGCATACACACAGTGACCTCTCTGTAGATCATTTTTGTGTTCACGCTCCCATTCTCCTTTTCAGAAACACACACACACGCCCTCACACTCATTTGGACAAAGGGAGAGACTTTTATGCTTTTCATTACTTCCAAAGACTCATAGTGTGGTGAATGTCAGTCTTTTTTTAATGTAAACACACACAAGTGTACAGTACACACAAGTACTGCACATAGAGTATAAAGCAATGCATAATGGCCTCTCTTTCTCTTCCATCTCATATATAGCTTTAACGTCTGCTAGCTGAAAGGCACAAAAGCAGTAATTTAACTAAAGTTCTCAGGTGTCTGCTTGTGTTTTGAGTTTATTTCCATTTATTTATTTATTTGGGTTCAATATAGTCTAGAAAAAAACAGGATTTAGAGCCGGAAATTTTGCTCTCTACTATTATATCAACAGCCGAATTGGGTTTCAGACTTGTTTTTGTTTAAAAATTAAACTTTATTCTGAATTTTAATTCTCTGAACACATCTAAATGTGTTTTCTTCTGACAAGCTATGTGTTTAGTTTTAAAAACTGGGTCAAGCTATGATATAATAAGAACGCTTGTTTTTTAAGCAAACGGAGCAATTTCTTAATGAAATCCAGGGCGGGACTGTTTGCTTAGAGCTCACTTCTCGCTCACTCCCTCAGTACTGAACACTGAGAGGTCTGTGTATGGGAGTATGCTGGCACTGCAGGGTTTTCCACATGTATAAAGATACACATTACACAGTAGCTGCCCTCATCTGCCTTCCCCTCTTGTAAATAGGTACACTTTAGTCATCACTCCCACAATAGTCTGTCGTGGTGTTCTATACTCTCTTTTTTGTTTTTTAAACAAGTCCTTAATTAAATGTTGCTTTTTTTTTTTTTTAGCAATTTAGAAAAATATATGATTCACTGTTACTTTAATTTATTCTAGCTCCTTTGGTTCATTATTAATTTCATTTGTTGTGTTTACTCCTAACTGGAAATTGTTAGCATGCTAACACATTGAAGTTTGTTTTTTAATCCTATTACTAAATAGATGCCTGGCTGTAATTTTTCATAATAGCTAGTGATAAATACAAAAATATTATCAGTTTATCTCTAAATTTTTTTGAAAAGCTAGAAACCTCATTATTAATGTGTTTTGTGCTAATTGTTAGCCTGCTAACAGATTGAAGTTTTTGTTTTTATCTTATTTAACAGGAAACAAACAAAACTTTTATGCTAGCTAGTATAAAATAAAACTTCTGAGCTTTATTTTACACTAGCTAGTTATAAGACACAAAATATAATCAGTTTATCACTAATTTTTTGTAAAAGCAGAAACCTCATTATCATTGTGTTTTGTAATAATAGTTAGCATGCTAACACATTGAAGTTTGTTTTTATTTTAACACTTAATAAATGCCTGGCCGCATTTTATTTGACACTAGCTAGTGATAGATACAAAACTCTTGATATTTAGTTTTTAAATTTAAATTTCATAGGCTCCTGAATGGGCTTTATTTTAGTCTCGTAATTGGGACAAACATTTTTTTGGTTTATCTCATGAAGTAGCTAAAAGAAAGCTAATGTTATGCACTGGCTTGAAATTGTTAGCATGCTAACACTTTAAACTTTTACCAACATGTTAGTAACAGGCTGAATTCATACAAAATCTGATCTTATATTGTATTCTGTTTTATTTGGGAGTTCAAACTTAGGAGTGACCTTCTACTGAAGCTAAATGTGTGGATAAATCAGGAGGATTTAGCAGAGCAGCTGGTAGATTATGTTTATGTAATAATACTACAATTTCCAAGTCATTTGATCAGGAATGATGGCACAGAAAAAAAAAATAGTTCACCACATTGTCGTTTGTAGTACTTTTCTTTATTTTGAAGTGCTAGCTCAAAGTTAACATAAATCATGCTTTCAGGAAATTTGTAGTATTTTATTTATGGCTTTAAGTTCTTTATGGTTTCTTGTACGGTTAAAATGTCTCTTCTCCTCTCTTTTTTTCTTTCTAGGATCCGTCCTCAGCTGGCTAAGGAGAAAATTGAGGGCTGCCACATCTGTACGTATGTGATGCCCGGAGAACCTCAAGTGGTCCTCGGTAAGGACAAAGCCTTCACCTTTGACCATGTGTTTGACATGGACACGCAACAGGGGAGCATCTACACCCACTGCACAGAGAAACTCATCGAGGGTTGCTTCGAGGGCTACAACGCCACCATCTTTGCGTACGGACAGGTTGGTCAGCTGACATCTCTCGGTCGGGCATGCCTGCGCGAGTTTCAGTGCAAATAACGCAGGGCGCGCGCGCTCATGCATCACCGTTTGAGGATTTCTCACGTTTGTATCGCTCAAGGTAATGGAGCTACTTCAAGAATCCACAGATATTTGGCAGTGCAGGGCATGAAGCTGATTTTATGCCTCACCACCTCAGCCGGAGCAGCTTGACATGTTTTAACCTGCCCTGAACACCACAGCTTCAAATTGGCTCACTTGCATTAGGCTGAGAGGGAGAGATGGAGGAAGGAGTCTATTACTCAATCAAAGCAAAGTGAGGACAATCTTATCTCATACTCGATAACAGAAGTAAGCTCCAAAGTAAAAACATATCCTGGAGACATTGAACGCTTGCTGCACTAACCTGTCTGTGGACAGCTCTGGGATTTCCCAGGAGGATCAATAACTCATGTCTGCAGCTACTGACGCTGCTGCAGCAGTGGCACAAGTTTTCATAGTTTACTGTATTTCCTTCAGTCAATGAATGAATCCCTATGGAAGCACTAGAGGAAGGAAGTTTCGGTGGTTTTTAAAAAAAAAGAAAATCTGTCTTTAATTTAAGCTGTCCGAGTAAACAGGACAATTTCTGTTGAGTGCCTTTTTTTGCCTTCTTGCCTGTAAACTGTGCCCAGTTATGCCTGCATACTTTCTCAGAGCTGTAGGACTATTGCAAAAAGAATAATTTATGAACCATCAATTACGTTTCTACATTTTTCTTATTTTATTTGATTCTAGTTCTCATTTTCAGAGGCATGGAGAATGTTTATATTTTAAGACCTGCTTCTTTGCTCCATTGTTTATTATAATAAACAGATGAACATCAGTTTTCCATGTAGAAAAGCTCTTTTATTAAAGATACACATCTCTCCATTAACGTATTTGTTACTCTATCTGTAAATCTTTCCGTCCATTTATCTACTAATTCCCTCGTCCGTCTATCCAACCATCAGTCTGTCTGTCCATTGATCAAGCATTCAGTAAGAAAACATTCTGCTGTGTCCTTTGAACTATTGGTTGATGAGTCTGTCCAATACAACATTCCATCCAAACATTGATTCATCTGTCTGTCCTTCATGACATTCGTCTCTCCAGCCATCAGTACTTCTATTGATTTATCCACTAATCCAACATTCCATTGTTGTCTTTAATCTATTCATTGATCCACCGATTGATCTGTTTCAACAACCCATTTGTCTATCAGTCCAACGGTTCCAACTTTTGATCTGTTTCAGTGTAACCACGAATCCTCGTCTCCCTTATCAGTCGATCCATCAGTTTTTCCATTCACCCCTTTCCTCTCTCCTTTCCACCCCCAAGAGTGAAGGAGGGTTGAATAACTGAAGCAACAAGATGAAGTTTTGACTTAATTTGACTAAATTAAAGAAAACAGACATTACGAAAGAAGTGAAATTAAAGTTCTGTCCTCCTGTACCCAGACAGGTTCAGGTAAGACGTACACCATGGGAACCGGCTTCGACATTAACATCGGAGACGACGAGCAGGGCATCATTCCGCGCGCCGTCCACCACCTGTTCAGGGGGATGGAGGAGCGCAGACAGGCGGCCACCGAGCAAGGCAGGCCCGTCCCCGAGTTCAAGATCAACGCGCAGTTCCTGGAGGTACGCCAACTCTCTTCCAGGTAGATCAAAGCGGACTCAAAGTGACGCATTCGAGCGCTGGCAAATTAAAGCAATTTTTCGGGGCATGGTCTGAGCTCTGAACTCGCCGAGCTGGAAGCATTTTGGCTCAATTAAGCAGATGCTGAAAGAACACACTGACAGCCAGAGGTCAAAGGTCTGCCGTGGGTTGTTAAAGCGCCCGGATGACCCCCAGCGTCATTAAACTGTCATTAGTTTGTCGCCGAGGTCGACCTCCGGCTTTATTTTTAACTGACACCAAGTGGCTGCTGACAGCTGCCGAGGAAGCAGCAAAGTGTTAGAAGATGACGAATCATTTTCTTGTGTTTTGCCTCTTTTTTTTTTTTTCTCCCTCCTGGACTCTAGCTGTACAACGAAGAGGTGCTGGATTTGTTCGACACGACCCGAGACCTGGAGGCCAGGAGGCAGAGATCCAACATCAAAATCCACGAGGACGCCAACGGGGGCATCTACACCGTGGGGGTCACCACCCGCACCGTGACCTCGGCTGCTGAGGTCGGCTTTAAGCAGCCAGAACGCTCCAGAAATCTGCTGCTCATTTTATTTTTGACATAGACTATCTACATTAAATCTTTATGTTCTTTTTCTATGATACAACCTTGAAAATCAACAGGAAGACTAATTAAGAATTAAAGGGCAAAAAAAAAGAGATGAATTACCTAAAAGTTAATATAGAACGAGTGCAAAGGAGAGAAAAGAGAGACAAAAACCCATGTGCATTTTCACATCATGCAGAACAAGCAGGGTGATAAGAAAGATAAAGAGTGAAGAGTTGCTTTTTAAGGTCACCATAGTGACAACCAGGCTTTCTACAATCAGTTATTGCAAGGCGTGGCAACGAGAATCACGAATGTAAACATGAGAAGCTTGCTAAGTTTTACCAGAAATATAACCTGGAATTGTGTTTTGTTTAAGTGAGACTAAGATTGTATTGTATGTGAGGGAAAGCCCCTAATAAATAAAGCCACTGAGGCCCAAAACAAATAGTGAGAGATCTGTCTGTATCAGCAGAATAATTAGTGCTGCCTTATTGTTTAAACAGGGTTTTATAATGTAGAAATGCCAAGAGTCCCCATAGCAGTGCACTGGTTCTTCTCTTCAAGAAACCCAATAATTTCTTAATATGATTTTTTTAGATACATTACAAAGTTTCAGTGTGAGATTCTGCTAGAGTTCTGAAAGAAGATCTTGTTTGAAGGCTTGTGTCAGGTTCACTAAGTGTGGAGCTTCCTGTATTTTCTTTATTCACCTTAGTGATTTCGGACTATTTACAGCTTATGTGAAGCGCTCCAAAAAGTTTTACTACTCAAACCTTATTGCAGCAAACAGCTGCTGTAGGCCTGTTGAAGCACATAAGAACTCTTAAAAATAATGTAACGTTTGCCTACGAAGCAAGTGGAAGGAGTTATGGGGGGAAATAAAGAAATCTTTCAAATCTGTTTATGTTGTCTAGAACAAATAGCAGCTGTGAATGGATGGTACATAAGTCATTCAACTTGTCAAAAGATTTTATTTTACGTTTTGTAAATTTTTAAATCTCATTATACGCCGATGACACCCTCCTAGTTTTTCCTGCGTGATTCCAATCTTTACTCAGAGTGTGCAAACACTCACATTGTTGTCACTTCGCCCTGTAACAGATGATGCAATGTCTGAAGCTGGGCGCCCTGTCTCGCACCACCGCCAGCACCCAGATGAACGTCCAGAGTTCGCGCTCCCATGCCATCTTCACCATCCACCTCTGCCAAGTCCGAGTCTGCTCTCCGGATAACAATGTAGGAAACACACAAGGTTAAAGAGTTGAAAACTGTCCCTACTGGTCATAACCGAGAGATATAATGTTTGAGTGTCGCACATGTCGCTCCTTTTCATCCAGGACAATGTCACTGACAACCGGCTGGCTAACGACTCCGAGATTGACGAATTTGAGACTCTGACCGCCAAGTTCCACTTCGTGGACCTGGCCGGTTCCGAGAGACTGAAGAGAACCGGAGCGACGGGCGACAGAGCGAAAGAGGGCATCTCCATCAACTGTGGACTGGTGAGGAGGCAGATCCTGATCTGTCAATGTGGAAACACTTCAGTGGCAGATCCCTTTGGGTAGCTGTCTTCAAAAGAGTTGGGGAATATTTCCGTGGAGCGGCAGAGACCCCTGGTGGTTAGAGGAGCAAACACTTTGTTTAATTTTTATTCTTGACTCACCTCAGCTTGCCTTGGGAAACGTCATCAGCGCTTTGGGAGACCGCAGTAAACGTTCGACCCACGTGCCTTACCGAGACTCCAAACTCACCCGGCTCTTACAGGACTCTCTGGGCGGCAACAGGTTTGTGCGTCCGATAACTACAGGACGACATTACAGGAAACATGTTTATTCATTCCTTTTTTTTTTGCGAATTTTCCAGCCAAACTGTGATGATCGCCTGCATCAGCCCGTCCGACCGAGACTTCATGGAGACTTTGAACACGCTGAAATACGCCAACAGGGCGCGAAACATCAAGAACAAGGTGATGGTGAACCAGGACAGAGCCAGCCAGCAGATCAGCGCTCTGAGGACAGAGATAGCCCGGCTGCAGATGGAACTGATGGAGTACAAGACGGTAGGACTGGGGTAGCGGGATTGGTCAGGTATACAGGAGGAGCTAAAGACGTGACTGACAATCCGTCTCGATGTTGCGCAGGGGAAACGCGTCCTGGGTGAAGACGGAATGGAGGGAATCAACGACCTGGTCCACGAGAACTCCATGTTGCAAACGGAGAACAACAACCTAAGAGTGAGAGTGAAGGCCATGCAGGAGACCATCGACGCCCAGAGGACCCGGCTGACACAGATCCTCAGCGACCAGGCCAGCCAGGTGTTGGCCAAAGCAGGTGGGCTCGTAGTTTCAGGCTGTATGCCACGAACCTTTTGGATGTGAAATATTAGCCGGTCATGCCGTTGAAGGAAGGTTTCTGGAAAGGTCACGTTTATCTTTGTGGACGTTTTCCTTAAAGGGAAACTCAGCGGTGTTTTTTCTGTTCACAGGCGAGGGCAATGAAGAAATCGGGAACATGATTCAGAACTACATCAAAGAAATCGAGGAACTAAGGCAAGCTTTGACAGTATTCATTTGCTTAGAGCATTTTGTCACATTAAAATAAAAAGTTTCAATGTGTTTCATTGAGATTTTATATGTCAGACAAAAACAAGGCAGTACGTAGTCGTGAGATGCAACTAACAGGGCTTGTTGTGAACCCTAAAACGAATAAAATTCACTGACGTTTGTGGATGTAATGTCACAAAATGTGGATACTTCTGCAGGGCAATGCAGACAACGTCTAAAGTATATAAAGAAGGGCTGAAAGTAATGATTATTTTAGTAACCGATTATTCAGACAATAAATCAGCTAATTAATATTGGCACCTTCTACACATTATTCATTAAATAACTTCACACACAATATTAGAATTACATTAAAATATGCAAATAATTCATTTCCTTTTATAGTTTAAGAAAAAATTACGTTTTAATACTGAAAATGCAATAAAAACATTCCTCGATTGAATTGTTTATTGTTTGTAGCAAAGGTGCTAAAAAAATGGTCAACTAATCTGTTTATGTTTTTTTTTTTTAATCAATAACTGGATAACAAAAGATGCAAAAAAAGGGAGATTTTATTTACAGAAAAAAACATGCTACTTGAGGAGTTCTGGGTAGAACATAATTACAGACAAAGTATTTTTTTGTCATCTTAATTGTAAAATATAAATATTCTTTATACTGTTTCAACTTAGTGTATTGTTCTTTCAGCAAACAGCTTTTTTCTTTAGTTTGTATACTCCAGTTAATCCATAGATAAAAACATTATTTGACAATTATTTCAATGATCAATTAATCGCAATTGATTCGATTAATCGCTTCAGCCCTAGCATACAGAACGCGATTTTTCAGACAACGTCTAAACCTCGACTTTGCGCGTCTCCCAGGGCGAAGCTTCTGGAGAGCGAGGCCGTGAACGAGGGCCTGAGGAAGAGCCTGTCCCGGGCGTCTGCCCGCTCCTCGCTCTACGCCGGCCCCGCCTCCTTCCCCGCCGCCCTCATTGCCCCGGAGAAGGAGGCCAGCGACGTCATCGAGATGGCCAAGAAGAACCTGGAGAAGCTCAAGAAGATGGAGAAGAAGAAGAAAAAAAGGTGCGGCGCCGTTTCTCTGAGAATGTTTTGAGACGGAGACTCCGTCTTCTGCTGCGTTTCTGTTGGGCTGCTCTGTCTCACTCTCTCTGTCCCTCTGCTGTCTTGTGAACTGCCCCTGTTCTCGCTCCCGTCTTCTCCACGTAAACCCCCCTCTCACCCCCACGCTCTCTTTAAAGGTTGAGGCGGTACGAGGAGAATCCGCACCACGAGGCTGAGCTTGACAGGTCTGCACAGAATCGCTCGCAAGATGGAACATCCAGACTAACGGACGCCATTTTGAATTAATCATTGACCCAAATCTTCTAACAGCTCCTTCAATCGACTAACCCTGAACCTTTTTCTGTCCCCGCAGGTGGTTTTTGCTCCCAAAAGAAGTTCCTAAAAGTTTTTTTTTCTTTCCTGCACTCTAAAAAATGTTCTGTTAAACTTAAAATTTGGGATTTAAGTCTATCATTCCAGAAAGTATTCTCATGCAGTGTGCCAGTCTTTCTCTTAATTTACATTTTGGTTCTGGATGAGTAACAGTCGGTCCTGATTTCCTGCCTGCCATGGTGTGATTCATGGTGCATTCACATTTCATAATCACCAGCGCCGATCTCACCTCTTCCTCCCTAATCTGACAAAATCTCTAACTGTTTATCCGTAGCTGCTGAATGAAGAGGTTTGAACTTTTTTTTTTTTCTTTTTTTTTTCCAGCGTCGTCAAGGAGGAGCTCCCCGACAACGACCAGGAGAGAAGCAACGAGGAGGCAGAGGGGGTAAGTGGAGTTCAGATAGGAGCTCTTATTTTGAGATGTTCTGTTTCTTGTTGTGAGAGATGAACTGCGGGATTTGCTAAGCGCGTTTTTAAATAAATTGTTGTGAGATTTTGATGGCTTTTTCACTTCATTTCTTCATTTCATATTCATTTTTCACACGCTCTGAGGTCGAGTATTGAACTCTCCCACCGACCCAATTTGAAGTGGAGGTTCATCTACAAGCAAAAGCATCAAAAATTCAATTCAAATATACCTTTTTCATCCCAAAATGTTGTCATTTTGAGACCGTTTTCAACTGATAATAAGAATAATAGAATATTAATTTCTAAAGAACATTTAACACTGGGACTGGAAATTTTTTTTTAATATATATAAAAAAAAATAAAACAACCAAAACAGCAATAATTAAAATGAATTATGAAATCTCTGCAGACCAAATTGTGAGTAAAGAAATATGAATCATTCTGCTACGACAGGGAAAACAGGTAAAAGGGAAGAGTACCACCAAAAATGACTCCAAACTCTGGATTTTTCAAGAAAAGTAAATAAATAAAAAGTGCAAACTAACTACTTCTAGAAGGTGTCAAATGTTTGCAGCATCTTTTAAAACTTCTGCCTTCTTTAATGATTGTTGTCCTAGTGGAAATCATTGATTTCATTTCAATATACTGTGCGATTTAATTGACTTGTTGCGTATTAGCGCGTTAGCGATTTTGTTTTTTTTCCCCATTTTGCAGGAGGCCAGCGGCCACGAGGACGGAGAAGACGCAGACGGAGAAGAGGAGGACTTCGATATGGAAGGAGAGGAGACGTCCGAAGGCTCCGACTCAGAGGAACTGGACGAGAAAGGTGAGATCATTTAGCGACAAACTCCCGCGCGACGGTTATGGAACTTTTTCCGACGGCCGCGTTTTTCCGCGCAGAGAACGTGCAGGCCGACCTGGCCAACATCACGTGCGAGATCGCCATCAAGCAGAAGCTGATCGACGAGCTGGAGAACAGCCAGCGGCGCCTCCACACCCTGAAGCAGCAGTACGAGCAGAAGCTGACGATGCTGCAGAACAAGATCCGAGACACGCAGCTGGAGCGGGACAAAGTCCTGCACAACATGGGTAACGCTGAGGCTGCAGCTTTACGTCCTGAAAACTGGGTCCAAAATATTTCTTTTTAGCTTCTTATTTCTTTCTGCTTTTCTCTTTTCAGGCTCGGTGGAGTCGGGCACAGAGGAGAAGGCCAAAAAAATCAAGGTGGAGTACGAGAGGAAGCTGAGCAGCATGAACAAGGAGCTGCAGAAGCTGCAGTCGGCCCAGAAGGAGCACGCCCGCCTGCTGAAGAACCAGTCGCAGTACGAGAAGCAGCTGAAGAAGCTGCAGCAGGACGTGACCGAGATGAAGAAGACCAAAGTAATGGTCTTCCCGCTTTTCATTCTGCCTTCCTTTTAATTTACGTCAAGGAAACGAGAAAATAAAACTGCCAGAATGAAGTCATGTTTTGATAATGAGGTCATATGAGAATAAAGTCGAAATAATACAAGAACAAAGTCATAATATTACAAAAATAAGGCAATATTACCAGAATGAAGTTGCAATAATATGAGAATAAAGTCATAACATTTCAAGAAAAGTCGTACATGAAAAAAATGTAAATGAGAATGAGGTAGTATTACAAGAATAGTCATATTATGATTTTATTCTCATATTATTATTACTCTATTCTCATATTATTACTTTATCCTCTTATTGTTTCAACTTTATTCTAGCATGACCTTATTCTAATGTTAATACAACTTTACTTTCATATTATTTTGACTTCATTTTCATTTCGACTTCATTTTCCTGATATCATGACTTCATTCTCAAATTTTTGCGACTTTATTCTTGTGATATTATGACTTTACTCTCTTAATACTACAAGTTTTTCTTGCATTATTTTGACTTCATACTCGTAAGATTTTATTCTCGAATCATTGCAATTTTATTCTGGTAATATTTGACTTGTATTACTGTGACTTTCTTCTCATAATTTTATTTGTTTTTCTTAGTATGGCCCTCATACTCTGTCAAACTAATTACATTTTTAAAATTGTTTGAATTTAGTCCTGACGTATCTGTCCACCAGGTGTCGCTGATGCGTCAGATGAAGGAGCAGCAGGAGAGGAGCAGAGCGGCAGAGTGCCGGAGGAACAGAGAGATCGCCTCTCTGAAGAAGGACCAGCGCAGAGCGGAGGCAAGAAACACTGAAACCCTCAGAAATGAAGACTGGTTTAATGGGAAATCATAAAAATATTCGAAACCTAAACTTAACTCCTGTTTCAGCTCCAAGTGAGGCAGCTGGAGGCCCAGAAACGACAACAGGAACTCATCCTTCGCAGGAAGAACGAAGAGGTTAACCAGGCCGTCATTAAGAAAGCCAATTTAAAAACACGACCAGGTTTGAATATTTCCTCTTTTTTTCCCCCCCTCCTTCCTGTTTGCAGGTGACGGCTCTGAGGCGACAGGTGAGGCCCGTGTCGGGGAAGGCGAACAGGAAGCTGAGCTCGCCCGAGTTCGCTCAGGAAGCCTCGCCCCGGGTAACACCGGGACGGCCGCAGACGTCCGGAGCGAGCCCTTTGAACGGAGCGAGGTGCGCCCACCTGAGCCACTCCACCAATCAGAATTCAGGGGATCTGACTTGGTCGCCTCTTCTTTCAGGAGCTCCCCAGTACGGAGGGGAGGCGTTCACCTGAACCGCACGGCCAGGACCAAATGGCAGTCTCTGGAGAGACGCGTCAGTGACATCATCATGCAGAGGATGACCATCTCCAACATGGAGATGGACATGAACCGCCTTCTCAAGGTAACGGTGGAGAAATGAGTCCAAGGAAGTAGAAGAAGGGGAAATACGACTATGAAATTACAGTGAACTTGTTAAAATAACTTGTGTTTATGTGTTTCATTGGGATTCTATGTTACTCACCAACAAAGTGGCATGTAGTCAGTTTAGGTTTATGTAGGGAGATCTATGGAAGCCCATTTCTGCCACAAAATAAAATATAAAAGCCCAACAAAGTCCTAATTTTGAGTTTTGAAATCATAAAATACGAGAATAAAAGATTATGATTTTTTAAAAGTCAGAATTATGACATAGAAAGTCTGTTTCTCTTAGGAATCTTGCTTCATTTTCATATAATTGTGACTTAGAAAGTCAAAATTGTGACATTGAATCTCATAACCATGACCTAGAAATTATAGCTTTGAAAGTTGAAATTCAGACATATAATTGTGACTAAAAGTTGAAATTAAGTTATGACAGGTCAAAATTATAAATGAAAGTTGATATTACGACTTTGAATGAATCTCATAATTATGATTTTAACTGTCAAAATTATGACTCTGAATTAACTGAAAGTTGAAATTATGATTGAATAATGACTTATAAAGTCAAAGTTATAACTTTGAATCTTATAACTATGACTTTGAACTTGAAATTATGACTTCCTGTTTGGCTTTTTTTTTTTTTCTTTAATGGCAGGAAAGAGCTTCCTTAGATGTCAGAGTAAAGTGGGCAAGAAAAAAGCATCCCACACTTTTCAAACTTGTATATATATATTGAGAGGCATTCACTGTTTTCCTTCTACTTCACAATAACTTATTATAAAATAAAAACCCAGGGCGCGTTGTCTTAACCTGTCTTCTCACTGCTTCTCCAGCAACGAGAGGAGCTGACCAGGCGGCGGGAGCGTGTGTCCAGGAAGAGAGAGAAGCTGGCGGCGGACGGCGCCGACGCCGACCGCTCCCTGGCTTCCCTGAACGAGGAGCTGGAGTCTCTGGCCGCCAACATCGACTACATCAACGACAGCATCGCCGACTGCCAGGCCAACATCATGCAGATGGAGGAGGCCAAGGTGAGGGGACTTATGCTAGCAAACTATTAGCTTAACAGTTGAATATTGAGGGTCCATTGTTGAGCTTCCACCAAAGCCACTTCTTGAATGTGTTTTTATTGCGGGTTTCAGGAGGAAGGAGACACTGTGGATGTGACCGCCGTCATCAGTTCCTGCAGCTTATCGGAAGCCCGCTTCCTTCTGGACAACTTTGTGTCCATGGCCATAAGCAAGGTGCCTGCTTATCCTCCTGTCACTGTTTGTTTCCACCGGCTGTCAAAAAAAGTTTGGCTAGCTTTCTGAATTATTCAATAGATGCAGGGATTCTTTCCATATTTTTTTTGTGTGTGGACGAAAACTGGCTCAAAATGGAAATTTCCCTACTATACTCATGAGAATGGAGGCAGACCTGTTCCAATTTACCAAACAGCCAGTGGCGTCCCCAGAAAATTTCTGTAGTGGTGGCCAGACCGTGCCAGTAAAAAATCTGGGTTGTCACAGGTTAAAGAAATAAATAGTAAAAGAGATCATGTGTATTATCTATTTATTGGGTTTTACGTTTTATTTCTTGATTGAATAAGACTCTGTATGCCTTTGTGTGAATTTACCAGTATTTTTTAGCGCCGGGGCCATGGCCCCCCTGGTTAACCTCTTGGGGGCAGCCCAGGGCTGCAATTTTTGGTGCGCCCCAATTTTTTATTATTTTTTGGATAATATATTATATTTTATATTAAATAGCACCATATCAGATGAATTGTAATAATTTGTTGGGACTTTTAAGACTATAAGCCATGATCACGTAATTGAAAATTCTGAAGTTATAGTAACTATTTTCAGGGCTCAACCTGGAGTTGCTGCTCAGGGGACGTATTAAACTTACAGTTCATCAATTTATGTATAGGACGACATATTAATGTATTATAATTTACATTAATGGAAGGATGGGGCACCAAAACAGATTCCAGCCCAGGGGCCTGCATCCTTATAAATCCGGCCCTGGTAGAGAGAACCTGAACTAGGACAGCCACGTCAATATGAGCCCTCATATATATGTATATATAATTTTATATTTGCTGTTTTTCATTTAATTCTGACCTCTATTGAGAATATTCACTGTTTGGATTTTGTTTCCTCGTCGCCATGGTTCCCGATTAGATAAAATGCCGAGCGAGTCTAATTGGATCAATTTGTTTGAATGAAGTCCATCAGATTAGATTTGATAAAAATCGAATTGGTCTGATGAGAGAACGCCTCAGCTCCAGGAACCAGAAACGCTCAAAAACGCTCTCTATGTCATGTGGGGGGTTTTCTTTCAGGGCCTGCAGGCGGCTCAGAAGGATTCCCAGCTGAAGGTGATGGAGGGGCGGCTGAAGCAGACGGAGGTCAACAGCGCCACCCAGAACCAGCTGCTCTTCCACATGCTGAAGGAGAAGGCTGAGATCAACCCAGAGCTGGACGCCCTGCTGGGCAGCGCCCTGCAAGGTTGGAAACGCCAGCGCGCGCCCAGTCGCCGACCCGGCAGCACGTTGACGCACAATCAGCCTCTCCACAATCATCTTTTGATTTTAACCGAGCGCCTGCGCTTTACTTTGCACGCTCCCAATTCAAAAAGTAGAGAAAAACAAACAAATGAAATAAAACATTAGGAGTACAAATTAAAGCGCAGCCGATTTGTCCGCTTCAGATTCGATTTAATTTCTGTTTGTTTTTGTTTTGTTTTTTCTGTTGTGTTGGTGTGATCTCAGAGTTAGGGTTCCTGCTGCCAGGTGAGTGAGAGATGCGAATAGAAATGTGACTGTGTTTGAGAGAGCGAGGTGCTGAACGTGCACACTGCATGATTTCCATCAAAGCAAAAAAATAATAATGAGTAAAAATAAGGAAGAAGCCTTGTAATGAACTTGTCTTGTAGTGGAGAAGAATAAATTGAGTCAATATTTCATAAATCAAACCTGCATTTTGACTATATTCACTCAGTTTGAACAAAATTCTCCATTTCGTCTATTTATTTATTTTTTTAATATATATAAACATTTTTTAAGCCGCATTTGTCACAAAATGTTTACATTTATTTGAAAAGGACCTCTCTGGAGCGCTACAGTTAAAAAATTATCCTTTAACTTTAGATATTTCATTCTATTTCTGTGATTTCTGACCGAAGTTTAAGTCAATACTGAACTTATTTAAAAGTTTCCTTTTCCTATTTTTCGTTACAGTATATAGATGAAAAATTGGAAGAAATCTTGAAGTGTGCATCTGTATTAGACTAACCCGCGTCGTGTAACTCCGCTGTAACGTGCATGGTTCGCCAGCCACTTCCTGGTCCAGTCCCATCCCAGGACTAAAACTTAACTGCAGTAAAAATCTAAACCGACTGCACTTCCTGTGTCCACAACTGTGTGTGTGTGTTGTTGTTTTTTTTTGCTTTTCTGTGTTTGAATATTTTGTCACTTACGCTTTTTCCCTTCATCCTACACCCAATGACCTCTTTTCACCTTTGTGACTTTGTCCCGAGCTGCTGAAGATGGCGTCACTGTTGAGCTGCAGTGTTTTTACATAGGTGTTGCCTTTGGATGAAATAAAAACACACACACACGTTAATGCTTTACGTGTGTGTGTGTTTTGTGCCTCCAGCTGCAGAAAACGGGGATTGCAGCAGTAGCGACGAGTCCACTCCAAGTCCAGCTGCAGATGGCAGGTAAATAAAACAAAAAAAACAAACTCCCTGAGGTTTGCAAAAAAACATACCTAAAAATAGTTAAAAATTGTGTACTTCTTTTTATTCTATAAACTTCATCTTGCATTTCCTTTTTGTTTTCCCTCTTCATTTATGAATTTGCAGCTTGACATCAGACTCAACGGATACAAGTCGTATAAAAAATCAGTTTGAAACAACAGATTATACCCGTCTTCCATTTTCTAAATGACAAAAGTCCATTGATTCATAATAAAGTACAGCGGTTTTCACTTTGACATCTGTTCAGTTGACAGTGTTTTTCTTGGATTGGCCACATAGCAGCTATGATTTTTTCGTGTATTTTGGTTTTGGGCTCAATAAGTGCACATTAAAATCACAAATAGGCCGTTTCACTACCTGTCTGGTCTCTAGACAACTTTAAATTCAGATCTAACTGATTCACAGGTTTTTAAGCTGGGCCTGAAGTGTGACACAAAGCACTACTATGACAAGTCTGTGGAAATCTGGAAAGGAATTCAACACAAAGTTATCAAAATTACAGAACAAAAGTCCAGAACTTCTGTTTTTTATAGGATCTTGTACTTAAGTGTTTACAGTAAACAGGCTACTTTGTGTTGGTCAGTGAAATAAAATCCCAATAAAATATGTACGCAGCTTCAGGTTTTAAAATTGCACTTTTTTTTTTATTATTTAAGAAACAGGATTTGAATGTTCGGCAAAGGTTTGGCAAGATACGGAAAAGTGAAAACCGGAATATTTGAGTCAATATAATCCTAAATTTTAGATTTTAATACTGAATTAAAGTGGGGGGAAAAAAACTGCCTTGCATCATTTCTTTATATGTCAACTTCTCTAACTTGCTCCACGTCTTACGTTTCAGCACGCTGTCATCAGATTTAATGAAGCTATGTGGCGAATCAAAGCCGAGAAGCAAGGTAGGCGACCATGCACGTGTTTAAAGCCGCCATTTCGCAGCATTGGCCAGCAGCTCTTGGTGAATTGGATTATTTATATTTCAACCCATCCTGGCTCCTCAGGCTCGACGGCGGACCACCACCCAGATGGAGCTGCTGTATGCTAGCAGTGGGGATTTGTCCTGCGAGTCCCCCACCGGAGACTTCCCGGCCCCTCTGCTGCCCCTCGCCGAGGGCCTGGAAGGGCCGGCGGACATGTGGGGTCAGGCAGCTGGTCATGCCCCGGACCGCGAGCGAGCCGTTTCTCCGTCTGCGCTGTCTGCCAGGCCAGCTGGCATGTAAGTTCAGAGGCAACATTTTTCAGAGGAGGGCAGGAATCTCAAAGAGAAACAGAGAGAGTTCCTTGTACGGAGTCTGGGAACGCAGGACGTTTAGGAAAAGAAAATAAGAGCATCAAAAAGTTGTTGTTTTTTTACGCTCTTAGACAAGCTGTCTTGTCTTTAGTTCTGGATCTAGATCACCTACGGGGGTGGAGAGGAGGCAGCTGGAGCGTTCGCCTCTGAACCGAAGGAAGGTGCAAGAAAAGGGCCCCATCGTGTCTCCCATGGCAACCCCCACACAGATACCATCAGTGGGCGCCACGGAAACTAAAACTAAAGGCAGCGAATACAAATCAATGTAAAAACCTATATTACTCAAACTAACTAATGTTTTTTTTTTGTTTGGTTTTTTTTTAGCCGTGCTCCACGTTTATGCAGCCTGCTTCTTGTCAATATAGATACAAACAATTTTCAGTACTAAAAGATGCTCACATTTTATCTATGTTTAATTGAACACACGTAGAATATGAAGCTACCGAAGCTTTTGCGTAAATTAGCATGCTAGCACTCAAAAGTTTTAAGTTCCAATTATTCTTTTAAATGTTAGAATCGTTTACATAATATAAAATACAACCTTCTTTACACACAAATGATAGGAAATGTTTTACATCACATTACAGCTCTGTTCCTTTTTATGTTATTAAGCTAGAAAATACAGCTTGCAAGAATGCTAGGTTAGCTAAACCATGATGTAACTACATTTGACATTGTCCTGTTTTCTCAGGCAGGATGAATCCCCTGTATTTGAAGGACACAGGTAATGTACTATAAACGGTTTTAATCAAATGTTTGATTCTCTGTTTGGTCCTTTTGTTTACAATGAAGTGGAAAGTAAAGACTTTAGTGTGACAGCAAAAGAATTACATCAATATTTGTCATAGATGCCACACGATTAAAGAATGCATAAAAGAAAATTGGTTCTAAAGTTGTTTTTGTTGCTGATTTGATCAGATTTTATTTTTAGTTATTTTCTAATAAAATTTCAAATAAGTCAGGAGAAGATAGGCTGGGAATATTTCTCTGAATTATATATATTTTTTAAACAACAAAAGATTATTTAAAAAATGTAATCAATTGGCAGGATTAAATAAAGCTGATCACTGAAGCCACACATGTAATTCAACCATATTCACTTCTGAACAACCAATCAAAAGAAACAAACGTTGTATTAATTTAATTATTAAAGAGGGACCTTTATGACTATCTCTGCATAGCTTGGCATCTTCAGGCAATTAGTTAGTAAAATGTCAGTCAAAATGACAAACGGCTGTATTTCGTTATTCTGCATTGCTTGTCTTCAGAGGTGTGATCAATCCGGTGGTGGCTCCTAAGAACAGCCGCGGCGCCAGGATTCAGTGCATCCACGTAGCTGAAGGCCACACCAAGCCTGTTCTCTGCGTGGACGCAACGGATGACCTACTTTTTACTGGCTCTAAAGGTAAAGACTGAAAAACGCGACAGCAGAGTCAGTCGACGTGTTTCTCCTAAAATTGCACGACAACCTTTGTCTCAGATCGGACTTGCAAGGTCTGGAACCTGGTGACGGGCCAGGAGATTATGTCCCTCGCAGATCACCCCAGTAGCGTCGTCTCAGTCAGGTATTGTGATTTTTGTGTAGAAATGACCTATTTTGATGATAATCGTTGGAAAAATTGCATTCTCTCCTGAATAATTATTTGTTTTCATCACAGGTACACCTCCAGTCTCGTCTTCACCGTTTCCACCGCTTACATCAAGGTCTGGGATATTCGAGACTCCGCCAAGTGTATCCGTACGCTCACGTGAGTTCACAAGCTCATGCAAGAGAAAAATAATAAGTGATCTAGTTATTAGAGGCGTTTTTTTTGTGTGTTTTTTTTTAATATCAGATCATCAGGCCAGGTGGGGTCGGGGGACACGTGTTCGTCTGCTAGGAGTTTATCCATCCCACCCGGAGAGAGTCAGATAAACCAGATCGCCCTCAACAATTCTGGCTCGTTCCTGTACGCTGCCGCTGGCAACGCCGTCCGCATGTGGGACCTTCGCAAGTACGCTGCCGAACGTCGCGCTTTAAGAGTTTCAGTCATGCAAACTATTTGCAGCAGCTCAAATTCATTATGTTGCCATCAAAAGGTTTGTTCAAAGCACTAATTAAACTGCGCTCTCATAAGGTTTGTGTCTACTGGAAAGTTGACGGGCCATTTGGGACCCGTTATGTGTCTAAGCGTTGAAAAGTTGGGCCATGGACAGGACGTCGTTCTCACCGGCTCCAAAGACCATCATATCAAAGTAATTATTATTGTTAATATTAGAGTAGAATATCTCCTGTATTTACATTTTAGTTGTTTGTTTTTTTTAACGTTTAAAGCTTCTTGCTTCCCAGTGAGACTAACTAAAAACAGCAAAAGTCTGACTAAGATTGACAAAGCCAGTACTTTCTTAAAACATTGGTGCTAACCTCGGGAAGATACGGGTCAAGTTTTATTGAAGTGACGCAAAATAGAAAGGAAAAATGAATTCCCTACCCTTTTTTTTATTTTGTCAAAAAGAGATCTAGTTTTTTGAGAGAAAACAGTTTATCTTTTAAGAAGCGTGAAGTCCATTTTGTACATAGAACTTAATAATTAAAACTAGATATCATGCTTGTAAGACAAATTAATTGGTTAACTTATATTTATTTTTGACTCAAACAAACTTTACTGTATGTAAAAACAAACAAACAAAAACAATACTTTCAAAGGGAAAACATTTTCCCTTTCACACCACAGCATCATGGTACCGAGTGCCCCTCCAGGGGGTGCACCCACATTTTCTGAATCTCTCCGTTACACCCCTCGTTATCAGATCGGTCTTCACTAAGCCTCTCTGCTCTTCCAGATGTTCGAGGTGACCGAAGGTGCTCAGGGCAGCGTCGGCTCCAGCTATACTTTTGACCCCGCCCACCAGGACGGCGTGGAGTCTCTGGCCGTTCACAGAGACGCCTTATATAGCAGCGCCAGAGATTATTACATAAAGAAGTGGGACATGGCCAGCAAATCGCTTGTCCAGGTGAGACGATGTCGCGGTTTGGATATCCGTGGAGTCGATATAATCTGGGTTTAACAGCTGGTTGTGTCGTCACCCAACAGTCGGTCAGCGCCCAGACAGACTGGGTTAGCGCTCTGGGCGTCGTACCAGGCTCCCCGGTGCTCCTCAGCGGGTGCAGAGGTGGGCTGCTTCGCCTTTGGCACGCCGACTCACTGGCACCTATCGGTGAAGTCCAGGGACACGACAGTCCCATCAACGGCTTGGCAACCAACAGCACCCAATTGTTCACAGCTTCAGAGTAAATCACTCGATCAAATCCTCATACAAGTGCTATGTGTTTTCACCGTTTCCTATTGTTTTACTATTTTATTTTGTTTTTGGTTTATAGTGACCGCACCGTGAAAATCTGGGAAGCAAAGAACTCCGTGGAGGATGGGATTCACTGACACCCAGCCTCTTACCACATACATTGGACTGTCTACTTGTCAACATTAGCTTTATTCTTTGAGTTTGAGGTGTTGAGCCATGGCTGGTGTCCCACAGGGGTCTGTGTCAGGAATACCAACTTAGATGAAGTAAGTTGGTAGGTGAAAACGGTAGCTAATATTTTAGGTCAGAACAACTCACCATGAACTTAAGGAAGCCTTGGGAGTCTATGCTAAAGTTCCAGTGGCCACAAAACGGTTTGTTTTGTTGATCAGGGAGTCTTTTTAAAGCTGCTGAGAGAAAAGAAGCTGCATTAAGGAAATGGTTTGCTGTGATCGCATTCTGTGTGTTGTCTTGATGATGTGTGACATGTCTTCCTGACAATGCTGAACAGGTCATTTTGTGTGTGTGTGTGTGATGTTTTTGTTCCCAGTTAAAGGACCAAACTACTGAAGATTTGCTACGAAGCTGTAACTGCCAAATGCGCCGGAGTTAAACGCTGAAAATCTCAACAAAAAAAAACAAAAACATGCTTTAAGGACTATCAATATGCATGTTTTTCCAATTTCTTTTTCTTCTTTTCTGTTGTTTATTGGAGGGTGAAAGAATAGCACTACTTCAAGACATATTTACAGTTCAGGCTTTCAGGAAAGCATGAAAGGCTCAAATTAAAGCGCGTCCCTCTGGGATAATTAGCTTAATTTGAAATGGTAATTAGCCTTACAGCCTAAGAGTTTTAACACCTTTTTGAATTAGTTTTGCAAACAATATTGACTTGTTAACTTTGGCTTTGTTGTTCTCATTAAGGCTGCAGAGTCTTTTTTTCAATCTTGAGAAATCTATCAACTAGGAATCATGTTCTTTCACGTTATTTAACATCTGAACTTCAATGACAGGCCGTTTGTGATCTGAGGCAAGTCTGAACTCGTTTCCTCATGGTACGGTTTGGCTTTTGTCGGCTGAAAATGCCACCTGCTCAAAAACCGAAATCAGTTACCGCAAACGGAATCAGATGTTTGGAAGATCTCTGAAAGGCCACTATTTATTTATTTTTTTCCCCCTTAAATCCGAGATTACTATCCATTATGTCTGCATCACTAGTGACTGTACATTTGTCCAATCTATATCGTCCTACGTGTCATAGACGACGATTTGCACAGAATCGATGGGATGGATTTCTCTTTGATCAGTTGTTTATTCAGTGCCTGTCACAAATCCTGAACTGTACGTTGATTTATTTATTTTTGTGATGTGAATTTTTGAGGACTTTCCTTCGTTGGAAAAAGATCGAGTAAACATTTCTTAATAACGTAGCGTCGAAATTTGATGCATCGCTAACGTTGCACTCTTCTTTAGGGGCAGCGCTGTCTGGCACAGATTTTATTGAGGATCATGGTTTTCTGTACCAATGACTGAGTAATTTGCTTTAGATGAACTTAAATACTAACTAATCAATGAGGCAACTCGAGATGTGAAGACTCCCTCTAATTTTCTAAGTTGAGCTGAAAGTTAAGCTTATTGTGTAAATATATTTGTTGTTTCGTCCGCTGATTCTCCTGTAATGGCCATATCAGATACAGTGTGTAAATAAATTGTGATAAAAAAAAAAAAAGGTGCTTTGTAACCGTGTAGCAGTGTGTGAGATGACCACACGGTGGCAGTGTTGTTCCTTTAATAACAGACTGAGGAAGAAGGCAGACTTTCGCTTCACTTACTGTCTTTCTACAAAGAAATACTTGAATTTGTAAGACTTACAAGGAAAATGAGCGTTTATTCAATTCCTCTTAAAGTTAGAACTGAAGTAGAAATATTACAACGGGAGGGGAAAAAACAGAGACAGGTCAAAAGGGGTCAGAAACTCCACCTGAAGGCGAAAGCTAATGTGATGAGTGATGGAAGGATCAATATTTAATGTTCAGCTGCTTGGAAGAATCGCATTGACCCAGAGCTACTCAGACTGTTCTGCTTTACAGCATTACTCCTAATAAGTGCTTTCAGGTAAAATAATAATAATAATGCCGCCTGCTTTTGTCAGGGCATAACAAATCAAAACAGCCGTGATATTTAAGTGGTTCATATTTAAGGTGCGAGATTTTCAAGCCATCAGAACTGGAAGCAGATTTGCGTTCGTGATGTGCGACATCACCAAGCAGCTCATAAAACTGAATGAACATCGATGCTCTGTTTTAGAGGCAGTGCAATAATAAAAAAAAAAGGCAGTCCGCTGGAGTTCTCAGCTTGTCTATCATTCAAGACTTAAGTAAAAGTGGGATTTCAATTAAAATAGCATGGATACTCACACAGGAGCGCTGTCAATCACACGCCATCCTCCTTGCTCTCTGCTAGGGTGCTAGCTAGCATGAACAGCAGTGACAGGAATTGCTGTTTTGCTAACCAATTTTCCTGTAAAGGTAAGTTACTTCCCCACCATTAGCAAACTGAGTAGCACCCACATGAGCTTGAAGGACAGCTCTAAGCCCCTCCTCCTTGCTGTGATTGGTTATTTCAGATAGAGCGTGGTGTATTTCTGCAGGTAGGATCATATGGCGAAGGCAGAGGAGGTTGGTTGGTTTTTTCACACATTATTTCTCTCATATTGTGACGACATAGTGATCATTTCAATAAGTATATAAAAAAATTATATTGTTCATAAAAGTGACTAATTGCAGCTCTAAAAGGGCAGTATCATGTGTTTTCCAGCCACGTAGTGAGGAGGAGCTGTGCCTTCGTAGGCGGGGCTAGGTCCACCCAGGCGTTTTGTACAGCCGAATGGTTGCCACGGGGAGATTAAACGATTTCTTCAACGTGCAAAGAATAATGAAGGCAACACTCAAGGCATGTTTTTGATGAGGCAATAACTTTATAACATGATGTGAAGCTTAACATTTTTTACTTTATACTGCCCAATTAAGGACTCAAGGATATTGCGAATTTCTGCTTTGTTTTTTTACAAATAAAAAGCCTTAAAAATAATTTCAAAAAAAAAAAATCCTGTGTAACCATTTATGTTCCTAAAATCTCTCCAGGTTCTGAATCGGCATAATAATCCCCATAGCATCACACTCTCACTGCCATGTTTGGCTGCTGAGATTTAACACAGCAGCTGGAGTTGAACAGGATTGCTTTTAGTCAACTGTGGGCTTCTTTTAAAGCAACAACCACAACAATCAATTGTTGAGCTGAATCAAATGTTTCAAACTGGTTTTCCTTACAACTAATTTCACTGTCAGTTTGTCGCTAAAACTTCCCAAAGGAACCTTTGCACTATTCTGTAATCAGATGAACCAGGATAGAATCGCATGTTTTTATGGAGCAGCACGTGGATCTTACATGAATAAAACCTACACAGTCATACGGACCCCCAACATGATGTTGCCAAGCAACTAGAGACCCACAGAAGGTGATCAAGACTCCTTTGTGTAGATTTTGCTTTATGTGTAATATATATAAGCACAGCTCAAAGAAATTAGAATACTGTGGAAAAAAGTTTGATATTTTGGTTTATTTTGGAAACTGAAACTCACACTCTTAATTTATCGAACACAGATTAGTTCTCGTAAATTTTACAATTACGGCTCACTGATAATGAAAACCAAAAATTTGATGTCTCACAAAATTAGAATATTGTGAAAAAAGTTATATCATGCTCGTAGAAGTTTAAAAAAGAAAAAAAGAAAGAAAAAATAATGGGGGGGGAAAAACAATGTACTTTTTTTTAATGTTTTGCAATAATTAATTTTCTGAGTTCAACTCATTCATTAAACTTAGTGTTCTGGTGTACATTTTGTCCGGTCTTTTCTTGTCAAAACTGTTGTGAATCACTTTGTTTACTTTTATCTTCTGGCTAACAATAGAAGAAGAAGGGAAAAAAAAGAAATCTAAAAGAGTTTTATTAGAAAAATACCAGGTTTTGTGCCTTCGCAGCTTTTTTTCCTACTATGTGGAGGAACTAAATAATGGCCTAATTGCTGGAACATAACCTTTATTATCAGTTTTTCCAAGAAATCAATAACTCCTTCTCAGACAGCCTGCGTGGGCTGGAAGTTTCCTTTCCAGTTTAATAGTGGCGCAGTGTACAGTCCTTTTGGATAATATATCCCCCTCTAATATGCTCAGTGGACACATTGATTGGTGATCCATTGGTCTAACCAGACGCTCTTGTTTCACCATTAAATCTGCCTTTACAACGGGAGTTGTACCGCTGCAGGCATTTATATAGAATACGATCAATATTGATTCTTCCCTGTGTGTAACGACGGAGGAGGAGATTTGGCTTCGTCTTGTACAACTCGTGCGTTGAAGATATTGCTAGAGATGTTGAGGTACAAAACCTCGCTAAATTATTTCTGCCGCCTCTTTTCTTGCATTTTCTCTCATTTATCAACAGTTTGATATGAACCTCAAAAGGATTTCGTGTAAAAATCGGAGTTAATACGTCGCATGTAACCAAAATTGTACATTTCGAATTTCAGGCGAAACGCTACTTGTGATGTGAAAGTAATACTGCATGTCGCCCTGAACACACTATTGCGTGGTGGTGGCAGCATCATGCCGTGGGGTGGTGCTTTTCGACAGGATGCAGAAGTGAGTTTGCTGCAATCACAGTAGTTGTAGCAATTGCAGACAAAGGTCAGTCTCCGAATTTTTCACTCTGGGATGAAAAACACATGCACGCCACACTTTTAAGACAAATACCGGCAGCTCATAATTTGCTGTGCCAAAATATGCATCCCCTGCTAACTCAGCCAAATAGAGAGTTGGGAAGGATTTCACTTTTCTACATAATCATTCCTGTTCTCTGAGCTACTGGTATTGTCTTATACCAATAGGACAATATTTGGGGGAAATAGATAGGGCATGCAGATATTGGCAGGCTCAAAAGCCAT
Organism: Xiphophorus maculatus; assembly: GCF_002775205.1. Taxonomy (NCBI): domain Eukaryota; kingdom Metazoa; phylum Chordata; class Actinopteri; order Cyprinodontiformes; family Poeciliidae; genus Xiphophorus; species Xiphophorus maculatus. The sequence continues at coordinate 14,785,117 of NC_036459.1, read as the reverse complement.
ATTGCCAAAAAAACAAAGCATTCTGTTTTGTAATACTTTAAGTTATTATGGTATTAAAAGAAAAATCGGGGAATTTCAAACCATCTGCGGAGAGCATTTTCATCAGACACCGACTGGAAGACGTTTGACTCGCATGTCTCAATAAAGGTGTAAAAAAAAAACCCCATCATTGTTTCGATTAATCTGCGAAATAAAACCCCACTGTTTTAGGGCTTACGTGGTTAAGAAACGTGGTAACGTCGCGAGAGTCTTTAAAATTTTACGTTCAAAAACTTGAGCACGAAGAAAGAGGTGGGATGTGAATGCTGATGATCAGGTGGGGGAAGATGATGTTGAGAGAGAGAAAAACGGCTGACAGTGAGCAGGTCAAGCGTTGTGCTCCAGCTGACAGGATGGCGCTCTAGGAATGGAACTGTCTGTCTGCAGTGGGTCTCTTTGTGTAATTGCACATCAGTAATAAATATGTAGGTGTCAGTGCCTGTTAAATCAAGAGGGGTTTTTGCAGCTGAGCCGAGTAAACGAGTGAGTGCAGCTACATCGTCTCTACCCAGGCAACAATTAGGCCTGGGTGAGCTGTAGAGGAATCTAAAGATGTGAGTTGTTTTTTGTTTTTTTAAATCTCAAATTGAGGGATTTTTGTTTGTTTTGTTTTTTTTTTTTTTAGCAGAATGAACTACTCAAAGATTTCAGTTTGTTCATTAGGAGATCCATATCAAGGCTCCTGCCATGTTTTGCTGCCTCCAAAACAATGCAGGCAACAATGTTTCTGGAGTTTCGTCCTGGTCGGTTCTATTCCGATTTGCTTTCTCCAATAATTTTGTTTAGAAGGAAAGCAAAAACAATTGTGTTTTTTTTTTTGTTTTTTTTTTTTACAAATTTACTCCAGCTGAAGCCCCCCGTTATCCAAAGTCTCACTGGTGTGAAACGCCCCGAGCTTCATCAGGTGTTTGCACCGTCAGAAAATAGGTCAAACCAAAGAATGCAATCGAGAAAAAATAAATAAAAAATAAACAGGAGTACGACTATTAAACAGCTATGTTTAAATCTTTTAAAATTTACTTCAGCATGCAAAAATATACTAAAGGTTGCTTTACAATACTTTACAAATAGTGTAACATTTATCTGATTAGAAACTTCAATAAATATTTTTGTTTTGTAGTAAAGATAATACAAAGAAATTAAAACCTGCTAAAGTTGAATTTCTTTCTGCTTATCCCTGTCTACAGTTTTTCCACTTCTTCATGACGTATTGCACTGAAACGGGTTTAGACCTTTGTTAGTTTTTAAGCTAGCTACAAAACTGCAGGCGACACGATCCGATTGTTTTGAGCCATTAACCTCTCATTATCCACCAATGTCACAGGCTAATAACTGAGTGCATCATTTCACAGTAAAACATGCGCAGGAACTTTAGTTTGTACTCAACTGCAAGCTTCCTTCCACTCTTTATTACAAAAGACAAAAACTCAGCCTTAGACCAGGAGCCCAAGTCGAGTCTCAAGTCTTTTGTTTTTGCCTTGTTCACGCACTGAGGGGTAAGTAAATAACAATGTGCAGAGTGGCTGTCGATTCCATTAGTAGATAGAAATGTTGGCACTTGGTAATCATAAACCTGACCATTTTTGAACGGTGTCTGCAGACTGCATCCTGACACACCATGCATCTTTAAATAAAATGTAATAACATTGTCATTCTCTATAAATTATGCTACAGGTTTAGATCTACAGTCTGTGTTACAATTAAACCATTTCTAGGGGCCCCTGAGTGTCTGGAGGCCCCTGAATGGCCCCTATCAGCAGCTATTGAGTTTTCTTTGCCTTGATATCCCAGTCTTATAATTCTAGAGCTAGACGTTTAACATCAAACTATTATATAGAGTTAACCCCTTTGAGCTTTTTGATCCATAAATCAGTCTGCAGCCAGGTTGTTCTAGAGGTTAAATAGATATTATTAGGACTTAATTAGTAAAATGGCAGCAAAGTTTCTTATTTCATAGCTTCATAACCTTTGACCTTCTCTCCTCTGGTCTGTTTAACAGCTACAGTCTCAGATCAGCTCAGATCTCCAGGACTGTCAGCAGCAGAAACAGAAACTTTAAACCTGTTGGGGAAAATATAGACTAGATTAGCTTTGCATTTCCCCACATGATGGCAATGATATAGTAGGAACCAATTAGATTCTTGATTAATATGGGTTGTTGCTGTGTTGTTGTACGGAGTTTTTGTTCAATGTGCCCCTTTTTTAAATTTGAGCCCCGGCCCCTCCATAGGTCTCTGCACGGCCCTGACCCAGAGCAACAGAACCACCAACATTGAAACACCAAAATGTTGAAACATCCATCAGTCAGAGAGAAAATCCTGATTTACAATCAGTCAATCAATTGAGTAAGAAATCAACAAATTTATGGTTAATAAAAACATTTATTCTAACATGATTGGACTGCAGTGAACATTAAACTCGTCCCAGCAGGCAGGTCAGGATTTTGTTTCTGTTTACCCAGCAGGTAAATCACCTGACTGGAATAAACCCGAAAACATCCAGATTTTTATTAATATGTCAGATAAAAAAATGCAAAAAAAAATCTAAATTATTAATTATTCTGACGCCACCTGGTGGAGAAAAGCTCAGATCAAAACAAACAATACTAGTAATAATAATAATATTACTAGTATTATCATTGATTAATAATAATCAATGATAAAAAATGTGAATTTGATTCTTCCGGTTTAAATTATTTTATCACCAGATTAAATGAGAAAATCTGATCAATGTGTGAGTGAGGAAGAGGAGGAGTGAGGAGGGGCGCAGGCTGCTCTACCTGGGCCTGCGGCGCCACGATCTGATTGGATGCTGGGAGAGACCAGTGTGTTCAAGTTGTGCTAATAGCAGTTAGCCTGACAGAAATCTATGCTAGCCTAAAATAGGCTCAATGCTAAACATGTAGCAGCTAATGCTAATGTTAGCATTTATAATCACATTTCTACAGAAGTTCCATGAAATTGTGAAGATAAACGGATAAAAAACATTTTGAACCTGAAGAACAGATTAAAAATGATAAATATCTTTGTTATTTATTTACTACCTATTTTTACTATCGCTACAATATTTTTACTCCATCCATCCATCCATCCATCCATCCATCCATCCATCCATCCATCCATCCATCCATCCATCCATCCATCCATCCACCCACCCACCCATGGTTGGGTTGGGTTGGAGGTAGGATCTTAAAAAGGGAGGACCAGACTTCCCTCTCCCCAGCCACTTGTTCCAGTTCTTCCAGGGGAATCCCAAGGCTTTCCCAGGCCAGCCGAGAGACATAGTCCCTCCAGCGTGTCCTGGTTCTTCCCCGGGGCCTCCTCCTGGTGGAACGTGCCCGGAACACCTCACCAGGGAGGCGTCCAGGAGGCATCCTGACCAGATGCCCGAGCCACCTCAACTGGCTCCTCTCGATGTGAAGGAGCAGCGGCTCTACTCTGACTCCCTCCCGGATGACTGAGCTTCTCACCCTGTCTCTAAGGGAGAGCCCAGACAACCTACGGAGAAAACCCATTTCGGCCGCTTGTATCTGTGATCTCGTTCTATCGGTCATGACCCAAAGCTCATGACCATAGATGAGGGTGGGAACGTAGATCGACCGGTAAATCGAGAGCTTCGCTTTTTGGCTCAGCTCTCTCTTCACCACGACAGACCGGTACAGCGCCCGCTTGACAGCAGACGCTGTGCCAATCCGCTTGTCGATCTCCAGCTCCCTTCTTCTCCCTCAATCGTGAACAAGATCTCGAGATACTTGAACTCCTCCACTTGGGGCAGGACACCTCCTACTCCCACCCCTCCACCCCCGACCCAGAGAAGGCACTCTACCCTTTTCTGGCTGAAGACCATGGACTCGGATTTGGAGGCACTGATCGTCATCCCAGCCGCTTCACACTCAGCTGCAAACCGCTTCAGCGAGAGCTGCAGATCACGGCCTGATGAAGCCAACAGGACCACATCATCCACAAAAAGCAGAGACGTGATCCTAAGGCCACCAAAAAGGATCCCCTCAACACCTTGGCTGGTCCAGTGTTGCACGACCAGGACGAAAACCACACTGCTCTTCCTGAATCCGAGGTTCAACTATCCGATGGACCCTCCTCTCCAAGACCCCTGAATAGACCTTGCCAGAGAGGTTTAAGAGTGTGACACTCCTGTAATTGGAGCACACCCTCCGGTCCCCCTTTTTGAACAGGGGGACCACCACCCCAATCTGCCAATCCAGGGGACCTGCCCCCAATGTCCATGCAATATTGCAGAGTCGCGTCAGCCAACACGACCCTACAACATTCAGAGCCTTAAGGAACTCCAGACGAATCTCATCCACCCCCGGGGCCCTGCCACGACCTCGTCCCCAGAGATTGAAGAGCCCAACACAGAGTCCCCAGGCTCAGCTTCCTCAATGGAAGGCCCTGCGATTTTCCGCCTCCTGGTGCTCCCTCCGATTCTCCCTCGACGACTCCAGGTGGTCCCAGGGCTCCCTCGACGCCTCCAGGTGGTCCCAGGGCTCCCTCGACGCCTCCAAGTGGTCTCAGGGCTCCCTCGACGACTCCAGGTGGTCTCAGGGCTCCCTCGACGCCTCCAGGTGGTCCCGGGGCTCCCCCGTCGCCTCCAGGTGGTCCCAGGGCTCCCTCGTCGCCTCCAGGTGGTCCCAGGGCTCCCTCGTCGCCTCCAGGTGGTCCCAGGGCTCCCTCGTCGCCTCCAGGTGGTCCCAGGGCTCCCTCGACGACTCCAGGTGGTCCCAGGGCTCCCTCGACGCCTCCCGGTGGTCCCAGGGCTCCCTCGTCGCCTCCAGGTGGTCCCAGGGCTCCCTCGACGCCTCCAGGTGGTCCCAGGGCTCCCTCGTCGCCTCCAGGTGGTCCCAGAGCTCCCTCGTCGCCTCCAGGTGGTCCCAGAGCTCCCTCGTCGCCTCCAGGTGGTCCCAGAGCTCCCTCGTCACCTCCAGGTGGTCCCAGAGCTCCCTCGTCGCCTCCAGGTGGTCCGGCCCCTGCGCCGACATTGTCCGCCGGACCAGCCTTCAGGGATTCGCCTCCTGCGCCACCAACGTTGTCCCCTTGCTGGATGGATGGATAGTTTTGGCCCCACTTGGAGAACATTCAATCCCCATGAAGACAGAAGAGCCAAGGCTGGGTTCCCAAAGCTGCGGCAGCGGTTTGACACCCCCTATACCTTCTGGGCTAATTTACCCACCGACCTGCAGCTTAGGGAGCCCAGAAACACCTTCCTGAGCAGATGGATTACCACAGCAAGGGGCAGCCATCTTGCTGTGGCAATCCACATTTTAGAAAATTAAAGAAATGTTTTAATCACACCTTAGCAGAATATAGAGACCAATTAACTAAAGTCGTGATTTTAGACTGTGGCAGGAAGCCGGAGTACCCGGAGAGAAACCTGCAAACAGGAAACTACTTTTTGAAGAGATGGGGCAAAGGTCAACTAGACAAGCCAAATAAACCAACAGTCATTTTTTTGGACTCTGGGAGGAAGCCGGAGAGAACCCACTAATGCACTTGGGGAAAATGCAAACCCCATAAAGACAGAAGAACCCAGGCAGGAATTCAGACCCAGGCAAATGTCTTATTCAAAGAAAAGAAAAGAAAGGAAATCACACCTAAGCACAATTTAGAGGCCAATTAACTAAACAGTCTTAATTTCAGACTGTGGCAGGAAGCCGGAGCACCCGGAGAGAAACCTGCAAACAGGAAACCTGTCAAATCTTTTTACCTTTCAATCCCATAATTTAATTTTACTGAACACATCAGGTTAAATGTTCAGTCCCAGTCAGATTTCTCCAGCCTCAAATGGTCAATGATGATTTGTTCTGGGATTCTTTCATCTTCCGAATTTGTTATTTTTAGCTCCTCTCCAAAAGATCCTTGATCATGTTGAAGAGGAGGGGCTGGAGAAACCGTAACGTCAGGTGTGACTTCATTTCTTACCTTTTCCCAAAGACATCCGCCGGTTCTTCCTTGCAGTTGAAACGCCTTTCCAAAACCAGTTGCTGCCCTCGTCCAGACAGACCTGGGACACACTTTGGTCCGCTACCTTCTCCTTAGCCGACATCGCCACGTTTGCAAGGTCCCAATGAATCGAGAGCGTTGAGGGAGAAAACGCCTCTCTCTGGCACCGAGAAGAGCATTTGAAATGCTCCTTCGGGCCGAGCTCCATCGGGCCCTTGCCGCGGCAATCCATCTGCTCCACCAGGTGTTTCTGGGCTCCCTCAGCTGCAGGTCGGTGGGTAAACTAGCCCAGAAGTCGTAGGGGGTGTTAAACCGCTGCCGCAGCTTCGGGAACCTTTCAAAGATCAAGTCAATGATGAAAAACTTGATCCCTACAGAAACACCTAGGATAAAACCCAGCAGCTGGCATGGCAACACGCATGAGAAGATCAAAACCAGCCAGAGTCCCACGTAGATCTTTACAGTGGGCTCTGGCCGGACCCAAATGCACAGATTTTTGATCTTCTCAAGCGTGTCGGCCATGTTTCCAAAAAGCTCCTGGGTTTTGTGAGCAGAATCGAAAGCCAAGTGGACCATCTGTAAGAAACCTGGGTTGCCTTTCAGATGTTCCCCTGGCTCACACATGTCGGGTATGATGCTCCTCATGATCCTCCAGCCTTTGGAAATTAAATAATTTATCGAAAGTTGGAGAATCACGAGGAGCACGATGGAGGAAAATGTCCAGCTAAACCACACTGTGCACATGTACAGACAGAAAAAACAGGCTGTCATGTACACAGAGCGCCAGCTGGACAAAGCAGACAGGTTGTTAAAAAAGTGTGCCACAGGTCTGAAGTCTCGTTCAAGGCGTCTCATGTTCTTCGTCATCTTTATGGGGCTTAGTGGGTCCTCCCTCTCCACAATCGCCTGTGGGTGGAAACGCAGTTTTTCCTTAAAAGCCCTAAGGCGATTGCAGATCTTCATCTTGGTTGTTGGCTTCTGGTCTCTGAAAACTGTTTGGGCTCAATGTTGGAGCGCAACACATTAAATCTTTAGAACTTCTTTGATCTATTGTGATGTACATGGTGTCATCTATGACCTCATCAGTGAGCTCACTGGACTTCTGGGGCAAGGTCTTGCTTCTGATTGTTGCTATGGAAACGATCAGAGCAGTTCTGAATGACTCAAGCTGAAATAATGACTAAATACTTAAATATTAAGTAATATTTTTTATTTAACATGAAGAGATTAACAGTAGATTTCTACAAATTAGAATTTTTGCGTTTGTGGTTTTCCGTACCTGCTGTGGTATAAGTGGTTGTGTATTCCAACCCTGACTGGTTTCGATGGAGTAGGTGGGCGTGGCGGCGTGGCGAAGTGACCTGTAACACCATTGCCATATATTTGGCTCTAGATTTCACATGTTTCGACCGAGCTGCACCAAACTTACTGGGATGGATCCTTATCCAGCCCCAGACAGGAATCCATAAGAATCCTTGGTGGGTGTGGCCTAATTTATCTACAGCGCCCCCTAGAAGTTTTTAAAACATCAGCTCCAAGCCATGATTCAACCCAGACTTTTGAAACTTGGTACACATGTGTATCTGGTCAGGACCTACAAAAACGTCTCTTGGAGCCATGGTCCAAACTCAACAGGAAGACGGTCATTTTGGATCAAAGCCGCCATTTCCTCTTTTTTATAGACGTCTCATCTGATCGAACTCGTCCTACAGCTTTTGAGATACGGACTTCAGAATCACTCAGCATAACCTTGAGGCACTGAAGGTCAAACAGTTATCACAGGATTTTTCATGTGGACGTGGCTTAGTGTCAAAGTCTGACTATTTGCCATAAAACATCAAGGTGCAATAACTTCCACATACAAAGTCGGAGCTGCATCAGACTTTGTATGTCTCATTATAGACCCGCCCTCATCACATTCACATGGTTAACTGATGACATAACCTCTGCCCCACCCACTTCCAACAGGAAGTCACCTGTTTTTTCTGCTGGATTTCTTACTTTTACACTTTGATTCATATATAAGTGACATAAATGACATGATGATGAAGTCTCTCAGAAAATACTGAAATTATTGTTTGATCCCTACTTCTTCACTGTGTGTATGATCAAATGGGATCATCTAACTCTTCATAACAACACATCATGTCTATCAAACCCTACAGGAAGTTCTTGCTAATCTTTCACTACTAAACAGGAAGTGACAATAACTCATCTCCTGGATGTCAGATATCAGCCATCACATTTTTACACAACATGTGCTCCTTTACCTAAAAACAACACTTCTGATAAGCAACTATCGACGCACAGTCGACAATAAATGTTTTGATTCATATTCAATTGCCCTGATTAAATGATTTTTTCCTGTGCCTGCACCACCTGTAATAAAAATGTGCAGTGGTTAAGGATTTATTCCATTAAGCTTGGCTAAACAATACTGCCTGATTTAATTAAAAACAAAAACAGAGAACTGTTTTTAATTCAAAGATCTAATCAATGCAAGGCTTTCAGTTCTTCTAATTTATTTTTTCTCAAATAATGAAACATCTTTACACTGCAGACTTAATCTAGTTTACAAACTCACTTGAGAAATGGTTCTTGAAATACAGCACTCCATTCAGTGTAGCTCAAAAAGTTACTTTAACAACAACAAATAGTCCCATACAAACAAATTAAACCCCCATTTGGTTGTGCCCAGTGATGAAATCGATGACATCATGACCCTCATAAAAACAGGAAGTGCTTGGCCACTCCTCCACCTGTCCTTGGTGGAGTATTTGAACTCGGAGACAAACAGTGGTGAGTACAATCAAATAACTTTTAACACAAGTGAAATTCTCACTAAGTAAATGTTATTTACTGTATGCGTGTGCTTGGGTGTAAACTGAGGTAAAAAACTAACACATTTTGGTGTTTTGGATCAATTTTGTTTTTTGTTTTATTTTTTCAAAATTGGACTTCTGTGCATATTAGTTTCCAATGGGAACACTATGATTGAGCATCAGGTGAGCCATAAATGTACTTGGTAGATTTCAATCTTAGGCCAGGTCAATAATCAATTTTATGACAAGCAGAGCCGTCAACTGGTAAACTTTAATGACTGTTGAGGGTGAATCAGGACAGTCTGGCCACTCGATTCTGGCTATGGCTTCCAAAAGCTGTGGCCTGATTTTTAGCAGCGATAACATCTGGGGACTGCCAGATGGAGTGGCTGGCCTATTGTTTAAGAAAAGGGATTGCAGAGTGTGTTCCCAAAGCTCAACCTAGCATGTTGGAGTAGATGCTCCAATCAGTTATGCAACCCCAGATCCAGGAGGAGCGGTTTTGCTTTCATGCTAGAATAGTGGACCAGATGTTCAATGATGCAGGATTCTTGAGATGATGTGAGTTTGGTTAGCCAGTTCAAATGTGCTTTATGGCTCTAGAGGGGCTGTTTGATTGTGTCCCTCAGTGTTTTTAAGGACAATCCGGTCCTTGTACGCCCCATAGAAAGACCTGCTTCTACAAAAAGTCAAGTTTATTTATAGCGCAGGATGGAATTCCTAAGGACTTCCACGCCTTCTTTTGGTGAATCTCAAGTTATGTTTGGGGAAAGGTCGCTCTGGTTTGGCAACCTTGAGGTCGTAACATTGCGTTGTTGATATCTTTCTGGCCGTGACCTTCAGCTTGCAATGAAGTGGTTTGTAGCCGAGTGTGACGGCGCCAGGATGAAGGTGGAGGCAACGGTTGTTGATATGAAAAAAGTGGACTTTACCGTGTTTGGAGAAAGTCTTTCCCTCAAGAACTTCAGTTCAAATACCCTGAAGAATTCCCAAGAATTCTTCTTGTGTATTTTCCAAGACCATAGGGAGGTCTGTGTTACCCATACAACCCCCTCTTGTCTTGACTGGCTGGATGATTTCATCATTTCTCTGTGACTTTCCCTCTCTTTGGGAGTGAGACTCGTGACAGTGATGCGTATATACAGTAAGCCAATGAGTCCATGCTAATTTTCCGGCCTCTTGTGTGAGTAGCAAGGAGTGAACTCATCCGCCCCCACACAAACAGAGGGCGGGGGCATGATGTTTGCCCAAAGGTGCTGTAATGGTTTTCACCACCACCACGCTACTCATCAAACCCAGGGCGTGTCGGAGAGCCTGTGAGACGGCTATATTTAGAAACGCAGTTGTCCGGCAAACACACTGAGTAATGCAGGGGATGTTTTATATTAACGTCCAGTGACTTTATCGCCTAAACATAACCCAGACACTCGTAAACCGGTGCAGCAGGCGGTTGTTGTGTGCTTTTCCCCCCCCAAATCATCCAATAAAAATAAAAACCCCAGAAAAAGGAAAATTCTGTTTTTGTTATTCTCTGATGACGTTACATTAAGTATGCCCCTCTTTTCCTTTCAGTTAATCCATTCCTGTTCCTGTTTCTCTTTGTTTACTTGTATGCAAACACGCGTCAAAAGACAAACCCTGGGCTTTATTGCTCTTGACATCATGGACGTTCCCAGAAAAGGCTCAAAGTACCCGAGGTCCCTCATGAAAACACAGCGTCCTCATAATGTGCCACTCCAACATTTCTCAACATTCGTTTTGGTGTCGCTCTATTCCCTGCAAAAGAGTGATCTGGATCCTACGCCATTTTGGATGACATTTTGAAAGCAAAAGCTCAGAATGGGAACTCTACTGGGTTTCTAGAGCATACGGTAGAAATCATAGCATCAGGGTTCTCAATGATGGCAAGAATCTTGTGAATTTACTGGAAAAAAACAGAAAATGCCACAGATAAAGATGCTTTTTTAAGTAAACTGATGGGTACAGTGTCAAAGTTGACTTATGCAACAGTATTTTCTTTAGGATTTAAGATGTGCAAACCTTGAAGAATCCAAACCAAGCACTTGTGGGTGATCCAAAATTCTTAGGACCCTGTTTTGGATGGTTGTCTGCTAAAAAATAATAATAAAAAAGTGTCTCCTCGAACGAGCCGCTCACCAAACCGTTCACCATCAGCAGTTTCCAAACTGATAAAAAGCCTCCGTTCAACCTCTAAACAGGACAAATGCATCATGTAGAAAATAATTCCCTTATTTTACCTAGGTTTCGTACAGTGTCCTCTTTATACTCAGATTTTTAAACTTTTGAGTGAACAATTATAAGAGCGCTGCCTGGAGTTGGAATTTTAACTTGGACAGTCAGGGATTAGAGGAATGCTATTTCCTTAGCTGGAAGGTACATTTTTGTTTATCTCTTATTTAAGTAAAAAATGTCCTCATTTTTTTTACACCGCTGTATTTTCTTGAAGAGAATGTATCACCTTGTTTTCCACCTATTGTATGCCAATATTAACTCTGAACTCACCCTATGCTATTTCCTGTACAAGTCCAGCATAAGATGAAATAGCGTTGAGGGGGGGGCAGCTGTGCATCGTTGCCCTGGGTTTCATAAAAACGTTGATCCGGCCCTGGAGAATGTGGTAACTGGGGCTTCTAGCCAGCAGCCTTCACTGGAACTGAATCAAAATGAATTGAACTGGTGTGAATGAGACCATTGAAATGTGTGACACGCGCAGGGCACGTGCTCGTGGGAAGGAGTTTGCATGAAGAACGAATTCCGTTTGATTTATTGCTGGTTGCACCGTCGTCGCCACTTCCACGCGAAGTGGGCAGCTGAATTTCAATTAGCTCAATACAAGTCAGTTTGAACGGCAGTGAATCGGAATCGAGAGACGGAGCCAGGAAAGGAAAGGAAAGGAAAGGAGGGGAGGTGGTTGAAGAGCACGAAAAGAAAGCTGGAAACGGGGGGATAAGCGCACAGAGGAGGGGAGAGAAAGCGTGAAGTGACATCACATTTCCCAGCTCCTCGTTCCTCTCCTCCTCTGTGGAACCTTTGCTCTATTTCTCGCCGAGGAGGCGCGCGCACAGTTCGCTATTTTCTTTACGTCGCAAGTAAAGAAAAAAAAAAGGTGGTGGGGGGGGCTGGACTGAAGGAACAGGAAAAACTGAAACCATGAACAACACTTTCCTAAACATGGCGTCGATAGGCGACTTCGACCCACTGAACTCGTCTATTCCTGCCACCAAAGTTGAAATTACGGTGTCCTGCAGGTAGGCGAATTATTATTTTTTTTTTACCTGCTTTTTGTCTGACAGGCTTACGGGGAAAGAAACGCTGCTGTGGACTTTATTTGCTTACAACTCTGGCAAGTTTGTATCGAACCCCAACGTTTCAACCAAGGCGTGAATCATTTTATTTATTTACCATAAAAGTGTGACTGAAACCTTCAAGAAGTGCGACGGCGGTTTTTATCACTTTTACTCGAGTTCAGCGCTGTTGGGGAAAAAAAAACAACAAACGACTTGTAATGACGACTGGAATAAAAACAGCCGCTTATGTCTACCAAAGTCAATATTTTATCATTATAACGACAGCACACTCATATTTTATATTTTAATGTGCACTATTTGCGTGTTTATTAAGAGTTGTCAGAAACGCACGTAATGAGTCTTAATTGCCACGTTTTAAGAAAATGTTTCCAGTGATGTCGCGAGCATTGTTTTGTTGATGCTCGCGTTTTTTAGGTCATAGTAGTAAATTAAAACGGCCTCATGTATGATTTGACTCGGTTTAGGGGGGGGGGGGGGGTTTCCCGTTCAGGGGGTTATTCCTGAGAAAAACGTAATGTCGTGACCCCTTCCACTGGTTTTTAGAAATACCCACCTGTGGAGGGGACTCTATTCGCTCCACTGGCTTGTTGACACTGTTACGTGTCAAGGTAATGGTTTATAGAAGAACGCCTCCCCCCCCTTGTTGTAGTTTTTAACTTATTTTAATCAACAGTATACTTTTATTAGGAAAACTCCTACTTCATTTTTTTTGTTAGTCTCATCGTATCTACATTAGTTTATTCCATGTATACAAATACTCAAAATCAACATTACCTCATAAATTATTTAGATAAACTGTGAAATTTAATGGGTAAATCTTAGATTTGTCTCATTAATGAGACAAATCACTTACAAAACACAGTTCCAGTAATCACTTTAGCAAATAACAATTATAATCCTGTTCACTAAATTGAAATATATATATATATAAAAAAAGAAAACCCAGCCATAATCTTACTGAGTGTCATTTAGTAATTAAGGAAATTTAGGGTTTAGATGTTATAGCACTCACACAGGAATGGAAGAACAACAATCTTAGTCAAGAAGTAGAGATTTGTATCTCTAGGTTGGGAACAGTTTGACTTTCTAAAAGTCTTGTTTCCTGGAAGCTCAAGCGAAAACTGGCCTCTTGCTTAAACGGGCGCACGTTCCGTTGACGACATTCTGCAACATTGTTTTGATTCCCCACATCGTCCTCTTGTTGTTTACATTAGAAACTGCTGATCTGACTGAACTAAAACCTGAAAGTCGGCTTATTTGGTGTCAAATTCTCACAGTCTGATAACCGTGAGGTTTATTTTTAAGGCAATTATTTTAATAGAATGTTATCTAGGATCTAAATGTGTAATAGGATACTTTACATTTTCAACTCTTTCTCTTACCTAAATGTTTTTAGTGTAGAATTGACTGGTATTTCTTGGTATTACTTAGTTTGATGAAAAACAGTCCCAGATCATTATATTACCACCACATTTTGCTGTGGGTCTGGTGCAGCTTTTGTTGTGCCCAATGTTGCTATGGTGACTATTTGGAAATCGGTCATACTCCTGCAAAGTTTTAGCCAATGTAAGCTTTGTCATTCTTTTCTGTAAAAATATCTAAATAAATATGATGAAAATAAATGCCTTAACTGGATGTTGGGTTCCATTTATCGGCCCCCGATTTTCTTAATTTTCAGCATGTGAAACCGATTTTATCCATCGATCTCATCTTCCTCCACAAAGGTCTGTAAAGCACCCATTCTCTGCCATGAACGAGGGCTGACTGACAGACCAGATCACGTCTGCATGTGAGCTGTTAACAATGGACACCCCATTGTTACCTACTTAGCAACTTTATTGCTATTTTTAGCAGCTAAAAATGAAACGGTGCTGGCCAAAATCCAAATCGATTATTTCCTGTAGCTTTAGCCCTACTTCTTGAAGTAAATATATTTTAAAAATTTTTTTACGTCGATATCGGTTCGATAAATTAAACTGTGCTTGATATTAATAAGCGATATTTATTTCCAACTTGTTCATATCACAATTACTTGGTCGTGATATGACGCAGGATGTTGGGAGTGTAACTGAAGCAGTGGGAAAGTCAGCAATGTGCTCGTTTTTATTTCAAGATGTCGAAAGAGTTATAAAATGTATATAATATTTGTAAATATCAAGCAATACCAACATTGGATATCGATATCGGTTCAGATTTTTATATTGGTGCATGCCTAAAATGTACAACAAAAGATTTTAAAATTGTAGTCACATTAAAATACGAACCGTTGATGCTTTGGTGATATTTTTTCAGCTGCCCTTATATATATATATTATATATATTTTTTTTTACCCATCTCCTGACTGATGCATTTGTACAACCACATCCCTCTGATCCTCTCTGCAAATTATAGCTTTAGCTAAATGCTGCAAATGTCAAGAAAATCCTACAGGGACAGCTGAACTTTATTTCTGGTTAGTCCGATTCCCTTTTAATTGATGTAAGGTGTGTATCCATGACAACTAAATGTTGAAACTGGATAAAAAAGATGGTTAAAACAAAGTAATTTGTTTGAGGGATGTGGACTTTCATGTAGCTGTGACATTTGAGAATTTTTCCTCTTCTGTTTTTGTTGTTGTGGGCTTGTACAGGATCCATGTCAAAAAAACAAAAGATGGAAAAAGGTTTCAATAAAAGTCATTATTTATCATCATCTCATCTATTTACATTATTTTTCTGTATTTTCTTCCCCTCTACATCTCATGCATTGGTGTCCTCGTGGGGAAAAAATATCCAATACTTGCTCTATGTTCAACGTGCCTGCCGTTATGACATAACAAACTCCTTACAAAATCCATTAGGGAAAGAAACAGTTTATCGAAGTAACATGTGAGTCAGATCCTTTCACTTGAACGCAATTAATTTATAGCAGAGTTTGCAGTGTGGGCTGGTCATTAATAGAGTGTCAGTCAACCCTGAAACGGTGGAACACGGTGTTAAAATAATGATGGTAGCATGACATTTCTCCTCGTCCAGCTATTTTTAGATCGGGGGGGTTGAAAGCCATTTGTATGGCTATGCATGGAGATCCAGTTTGAGTAATTGCTTTATGAATGACTCAAGAATGCTTCCTTAAAAAAAATCAACTCTCTAATGTTGCTTCAGGGCTTTAAAGGAAAGAAAAAAAAAAGAAACGCATTCGTTTCCCCACTTTTGTCCCTTAGATACTGTAGCTACTGTATCCCTGCAGGGTTTTTCTGCACCATCTCCTTAGTAACAGAGGGATCAAGGCATCTTCTTGTAGAATATGCTTGGCGGAGTTTGTTCATGCCTCAGTTACCCTGCTTGTCAGCCCCGACGGGGGCAGAAAGCGCCTCGGATGCCTGGACCTCCTACCTCCAACCTGAAGGAGGACCAGGAACGTCATGGTTACGGCCCGGTGCGAGCCTGCGCGTCTTTGTGCACGAAAGGTTCATTTTTCCTTCCCCAAGTTGTGTGCTCTATTTTTTTATTTTTTGAGTGCCATTGGTCACAGTGGGCTGTGTCGGATATCGCCATGGTTACTTCTAAGTTTCCCTCTGCGTGTGTAGGGGGGGAGTGTTGGAGTGAGAACTTTTTCAGAGGAGGCAACGCTTCAGGAGAAAACAACATACTGTACATGACCAGTCATTATATCAGACTGTGATATTTGTGTGGCTGCAGTGATATTCACTGGTAGCTGACTCATATGCACGCATTTATAAACCTTTTAACTTTTGTCACATTAGAACCACAGAATTTAATACACTTTGCTGGGATTTGGTGTGGCAGACCAACACAAAAGAGTGCACAACTGGAGAACGAGAGAAAAAAAAAGGTGAAAATAGATGTGTTTTAATCCAGGGTTATTATGGGCATCTTGTCTGCCTTTCTGATTAATGCCTTCCTCGCCCAGCCTGTTAGCTTAGCTGGCAGACAGACATATTTTGGCCGGTTCGTTTGGGGAGGTGGGAATTCTCAATCAAACTCCAGTCCGCCTAAAAACCTGGGTCTCGGTTCGGTTGGAGTGAACGTTGGAGCAGTTCGAATGCGTATGTGACCGGAGACTGCTTCAAAAGCAGGAAGTGGACTACAACACAGAGTATTGGAGTTTAAATAAAACAAAAACAAACATGCTAGTCTAGCTCTCGCTTTAGGAAAGGCTTGTTCTTCACCAGACAAAAGAGAAATCCTACAACCACAACAATCTGGCACCACTCCGTTTTTGTTTACATTTTACAAAGAAGGAAGTTGCGCTCATGTCGTCTTTAGAGGCTTTTGTGTTGTTTCGCTCTAGTGACTCTTATTCCAGCGCCCCCACAGGCGAGGAGGTGAACAGATTTTTCAAAGGTTTTTTTTGTTTTGACAGAGTAGAGCAGGGGTGTCAAACTCCAGTCCTCAAGGGCCGGTGTCCTCCAACTTTTAGATGTTCCTCTGCTGCACCACACCTGAATAGAATAATTAGGTCATTAGCAAGGCTCTGGAGAACTGATCTACACAAGGAGGAGGTAATTAAGCCATTTCATTCCAGTGTTTTGTACCTGTGGCACATCTAAAAGCTGTAGGACAGCGGCCCTCGAGGACTGGAGTTTGACACCTGTGGAGTAGAGGGTAAAAACGAACCGCAAAATTGTAACAAATGTTGCAACTTTGTGAAAACACCCTAAATCACGGACAGACTTGATCAATTTAGTGAAGTCATTTGGATTTTATTTATGGATATCAAGATAAAGCAGGCTGAATGCTACTTTGTATTCCTTTATCAGGTAAAACAGCAGCAAAATACGCTGATGTTCGCTGTTGCATTTTGAGAAAATCTGGAAATGTTCAAGAGTTGTGAATTTTTCCTTGCTTTTATAAAGCTGCTAGTATGCATTCAGATTTAAAAAGCGGTGCAAGTCGGTTTCAGAAAACAGATATTCAATAACCCAAGCTAATTGTTTTATACTTCCAATAAATATGCACAGCCAAACAAGTGCAGTCTTGTTTTGCTACTCTGAAGTAGCTCCTCTCGTGTGATTTCTGTAAGTGGTGGCATAAGTCCTCATATCTCTCATTGGCGGCTAATTCAGATAATGTTTAGATTCTTTGTGTGTATGAGGTCAGCGCCTTGCGCCGCTGTAAGGCTCAAGGGTTTCTGCTTATCGATGGGAGAGCCTGGGGTATCTGCAGGCGATCGATATGCTGCCAGCTCTTGCCTACTGCGTCGCACAAAAAGCAAAAACCCACACATGCTTAAAAGGTCTGCTCACACGTACTGTATACAGAGTCGTGCAAGAAGTAGAATTACTGCTTGATATACTGTAGCTTTTCCCACCTACATGATGGAGCCAGGGGACAGTAAAGCCACTGGCGACTGGCTCCAAGTGCTTGTGTTCCATTGCGGTTATTGATTGGACCAGATTTTTGTGTTTTGTTACTCAGAATAAGTGTTTTCAATATTAAATTTTTTTTAAAAAGTGAAGGCAATAAGTTTCTGAAGCATCTCCACAAAGCAAAGCCTGTTCATGCAGCCAGCTCGGTCCTCGGTGGGCACAGATGTGGGCTGATCGTTTCTTGATATTGCTTCTTAAGTAACCGCGTCCATTTGCGTGCACTTTTTAATTAGCCTGCACTGTATCCAGGTTCCTATGACGTCTGTGAGGGAAGAAGGAGGCCTAACTCGGGATGAGTCTGTGGTACGGCATTTTAAAAAACACTTCAAACCCAGTCTTGTTTACTCCACAAACTTCATATATTTAATTGGGTCTGCATGGGATACAATCTCTTTAATATTAACAGAAGTTGGTCTGTTGAATCCTATTTGAGTATACAAGAACGTGTCAGGGTATTAGCGTCGTTCCTTTGAATAATGTCATTAGCGCTCTGCTCTGAGTTTCATGCCGACCTGGAGCAGAAGAAATGAAGCAGTCTTGTTATTCTTTTGTGTAAAGAATCGACTTCCTGTTGGGCTTTACCCAATGTTGTGTTGCTTTCTGTATCCTGGAAAAAAAACAAACTTAATGCAAGAACAATTAATAATTCAGTGATAATTGTAATAAACTCTATAAATTATGACATTTGCAAAACCTAAGAATGATTATATGTTGTTATATTTTGATTATTTTTTCCTTGAGACGTTTTGTTTCCCCACTGCCAGTTTCACGAAAGCAATATTCACCTTTAAAATTGCTGACTGAATGTTATTATAGTTGTGCAATATTTGGCCGCAGAGCTACCATGCTTAGCACAAGTGCTCCATTTCCAGTTTGGGCTTTCATATATTTTGCATGATTTACAGGATCAAGGATGTTGGATCAAGGATATAAAATGCACCACATAAATGTCTAAGCTTAGAGCACTATGTAAAGACCCAAGGTTGACTCACGTCTCAATGAGGTCCACATGTTGCCTCAACATTGAAATCAGCTCTCAGTGGGATCCGTTTATTCCTTTCAATTTATTTACAGGAAATAAACGGAAACAACCGACCTATAGGAATTGCTGCAAATTTGACCATTTTTGATGCTAGATGGGTGGGGGGCTGTATGCCACCAAGGTTTAACAGGACTAGTTAAAGCATTTCACCTGCCACTAAAAAAGGAACCATAGTTCAGCAGATAAGATTAACAATGATTGTACAGTACGTGCAAGCTGTTTCCATGGACATTTTTCAGATTGCAGTTTTTTTCTTTTGCTTGTGAAGAAATCTGCAGAGACTCTCAGTTTCTAACCCCCCAAACCCCCAAAAAAGAGTGTAATGCTGACTGTGACATACAATGTTCAAAATTACAGGTTTCCTAACAGCTTAAGATGCTAAATAAATAGGTCATGAGGATGGCTAAAGTAATGCTAGGCTAACAGTTGTCCCAAAACAATTTTGGGCATGTTTTCAGAATCATTTATAATTCACTAGATGGTTCCGTTGTGTAATGAACATATGCGAAGTAGGATTACTTTTTTATTTTCTAGCTGATCAACGAGGATGGACCACGTAAACTGTTTTTGTAATTTTGCGTGTGTCCGTTTCCCAGCACGAAACCTCAGCTAGCATGCTAACGACGGATGCTAAGGCAGCAGAAAGTCTCTGTTTTGCAGAGTATCCCTGGCAGGGTGGGCTCAGTTGCATTGGCTTGACAGTTTGAGGGCATTGAATTGGTTTTAGCAACTGGCATCTGCTAGCAGAACTGCTGTCAAAGCACGTCAACATCTGCACCGACTTGAAAAGACGGGAGGTGTGTTCCTGTTCATTGTGAAAATGGATTTGTGCATAAACTGTCGGGTATGTACTTTTGTTGTCTTGATCCACCCACGACCTGCTCTATTATCCAAAAAACCCCAAGTGTCCATCATGGGTTGACAGATGGATGATCCTTCGTTTTATCTAAACCCTTTCATCCACTGGCTTCCAAAACCATTTACTTCTCCCTGGTTCTTGTCACACACCCTTGCCCTGCCAGTAAAGATGGAATCTGTTGGCGGTAATAAATCTCTGTTTATCACTTGTTGTCTTCTGACTTCCCTCTCTAATGCTGAGTGACAGCAAGTATAAAAAGCCTCCCCCCTTTTTACTGCTTCTCTTTCCACCGTAATCTATTGTATTGATTGGAACGTATGAGACGGCAGGCGCCGGCTGCAGACTGTGCTGCTTCTATGGCGATGTGCACCTGATTGCTCTTTGTTTCACGCTTTGTTTCCGCTGTTTGGGAGAACGGAAAGAGGTCAAACAAGGTTCTGTTTGTGCAGGCCTGACGTCTGGGGCAAGCGACTGCCTTAGTCCCAATATGTTCAAAAAAATGTATCATGGTAGTAGTTTCAAAGTGAAGGAGTTCATGTTGGCCAACTCTCACTCTCATTTTAAAGGTGACTCTCATTTTTGTCAGCGCTGTAGGTTTGATGTTGATTGGGGAAATATTTGTGTTGATGTATAACACGACTATTGAAGAAGAAATGTGTCACAGTAATTCTATTCAAAACTGAAATGGATATCTTATGTTGATTTGTTACACACAGAGATATGTTATATCTTTATTCCTGTTCATTTTGATAACCTGTCAGGTATGTAAACCCCAAATTAAATTATTCCTTAAGGAAAGTTAAGTGGAAGGAAAAACAGATGGTTATTCCCGCAAATGGAGTCCCTGAAGTATTGAGTACATAAATTGTACAGCACATGGAGATATGTTTTAAGACATTGACATTTCTGTAGTAGAAATACATTATTGATTTGATTGAAAATATATATTTTTATCTGAATTTCATACAAACCATCATTAAAATTGACAGACAAAATTCTTAACTGTTAACCTGTAATAAATATATAAAATATGGCATTCACCTTTCAAATTGATTACAGAAATGATTTCACTTTTTATTTTGCAACTTTCAAGCTTTTCCATGCTTATTCACATGCTGACCCTTCTCCACCTGCTGCTGCTAACTGCCATTCAGCTGGCTGAACCCCCCCTCCCTATAATACCTAACGTCAGTGAATCAGAAGTTGCCAGTGTTCTGTTTCTACCTACAGATCTGGAAAGAATAGTGGCAATGTTTAGAGCTGTAGAAATGTACGCTCCTCTTCTCACCAACTGTTGAATGCTTTGTTGCACCGTTGTAAGTTCCTATCCAGAATCGGTCAAACTAAAGCCAAAGCAGCTCATCAAACTAACTTATCGTGCTATATTAAAGCCTCGGCATTTAATCTGTCCTACTGGGAATGTGAGATGGATGTGTTTGAAAGGAAGGACGGTTAGTAGTGAGGCTCCAGACTTACGGTGAAACAGAATCGGACTTCAGAAAATATCCCAAATGAAGAGACGCGCTGTGACTGTTTGGAGCTCCTGCTACCCTCCCAGCCTCCTCCCTCTGATGATCTGTCAGCACTGGCATGACTTAATTTCTACCCAGAGGAAAGTTTGTCTTCCTGTCAGTCTGTCCCCCCTCCATCCCACCCTGCCTGTCATTTGCTCGCTCTGCCCACACAACAAGCAACAGTGTCAGTCTTCTGGGGAACGATGGCTGTTTGGATTGTATTGTTGTGCATGTGGGTTTTAGTCTGCCTTACAGGGCCTCCTCTAGCCTGTTGATTTACTTTACGTAGTTCTGCTTTTCTCTAGATGCAGACAAAAAGTCGATGCACTTTTATTTTATTGAAGTAAATCATTTAGGCTTGAACTGTTGTCATATATCAAACCATGCATAACTTTTATAATCTCTCCTCAACTGCGATGTATTGCAAAATATTTTTCAAGCTGTTCTTACTTAAACAAGAGTGGCCAGCTGGTATTATTATGAATCATCGCTTAACATTTGTGGGGCTCTCTTTCCTTTGCCGTAAGCTTACTAACTCCAGCAACAATGACTCTTGTTCTGACTGCATGACACTTGCGCCAGGCTTGTAGGTGAATGGTGGGAAAAATGCAGCTCTGTTCCTGTAACAATTAAAAGTGCTGGAACAGACTCTGCTCTATTTGCTGTTCCTTTCTTGTCCCCGACTGAAAACGGACTGAGGAGATCAGAGGGATCCAAGTTCAAAATGTAGCTATTCATTTTTTTATTTAATTTTTTTGGTGGTTGTCTAATTTTTGCTCACAAAACCTTACTCAAGCAAGATGACGTACAAAGAGACTGTCAACAGCTCTTCTTCCTCACAGCCGTTGAGTTGCTGGAATAACAAGCACTTTTTGTAATAATAGTATATATTATCAACTTCTGTAGAGGCCAATTTCTTCTTAGTCATGGAAGTCGGTGTACAAATGGAGGCTTTCATTTGAATCTCGCTGTGGGAAGTGGAGGGAGATGATTTACAGGGAATTACTGGGACACAGTCAAGAAAAGGATAAAAAGTAGGTTAAGTAAATGTAGGTTGGTTGGGGCTACATCATACAATAACTCGCACAGTGCTGCATTTGCTGGGCTGTTTATGTAAGGCATTTTGGGGAAAAGCGTCATATGATTGTGTGTTTATCAAAGTGTAACTAATGAAGCAACCTGCATTTTATTGCCTTCTACTTGTTACATAGGCATTGACAATAACACTGAATCTTATAACCTGCTGACCAAAATGCTGCCAGAACCAAAACTATGATGCTTTTTTTTGTCTTTAAAAGAGCAGACTGATTCGGATTGATGCATTCTGCAACTCTCCAGCTGGGTGACACTAAATTACACTTTTTCTTCAAACATATCCTTGACTGACAAAGACATTTGTAAGTTCAACAAAGCAATTATTCTTCGGCCTTCAGATGTTTCAGTGCACATATGCAAATCAAGATATATTGTCCAGCAGGTTGCAGATGCAACCCCGCTCCTACACACCTGAATCAAATGTCTGGCTCGTTATTAGGCCTTTGCCAAACTTGATATTCAGTCATTCGATTTAGCCGTGTTGGAGGAGGGATGCATCTGGAACCTTCTGATGGTTTGGAAGACCCCGGCAGCCCATGGCGTTCACTCTATATGAGGAAAACTACTAGAGGAGTTCCATTAGGTGTCCCAATAGGCTGTGCCAGTGAGCCAACACCTCCTGTTTCTTTTTTTTTTACCCTTGTGCTTTTCTTGCACCTCAGAGTCTTAAACTTCTGCTGGGCAAAGGGGGGAGGTCCCCCAAAGGGCCATTGCTTTTTCTCTGGTAAAACAACTGTTGACAATCCTTCATGCTCATATTCGACTCTCGGGGTGCGAGCGCTCCACCCAGCAGCCCCCACGCTTTAACGACACCAGTCACGATCGACCCTCTATCTATTTTCATGTCACTCGCTGCCATTCCCTGTATGGGAAGTGATTGCGTTGACCTTTCTGGCCCCCATGTAGCTCGCGTAATAGTTCTCCTATTGAAGACGCTGCTGACAACCATCACTTTGAGTGGAGGACGGGGGAGGTGTGTGCAGAGGTGCCTGCTGTGTGCCCATTCAAAGCCAGCGAGGAGCACAAAAGGATGTGTTCGCGATGACGCGGCGGCCGATAACTTTCCTCTGTCTGTTTATATGCAGTCCTCCACAACGGGGAGCGCGAATGATTTTGGATGTCAGCACAGTGGTGCTGGCAATCACAGAGACAAAGCTGTATCGGAGAAAAGATTTCTGGGCCGATGTGAATAGATGCCATTATCCTGTCTGCCTTCCTTCAGCTCCGTTTCTGAACATTGTTCCTTGAGAGCATCAATGTACAGTACATCTCTGGGTCCTGGTAGGCATGTTGCAGGGCACAGTTTGGACAGCAAAATCACGTTTGGGCCTTTTATTAGTAAAGTCAGAGCAGATTTAACGGTGTAAAAGAATTAAAATTGACCCATGTGCTTCTGTAGCTCACTCAGTGCAGGCGGTTTACTTCGTACAGGACCTGGCTTGTGCTGACGAGCCTAATTGTACCTTACAGCACACAGCGCTCCAGTGCCTGACTTCCATTATATGATGGAGAAGGAAGAGAAGTCATTGGCAAGGACTACCTGCCCATCACAAACACTTACACACAGAACGAAGGGGGGCTCTACTATTGCAGGCAGTAAATAGGAGAGGTAATAGGCGTAGAGACTCTCAAGGTGAGACAGCTGTGGTGTTATTTTAAAAAGCAGGTGCTGTAGTTAAACACACACCCAAGGACATACCAACCTTCAACATCAGCAACTGCACACTAAGCAGACTCTGGTTAACTTTCAGATTGCCTCATTTGCTCCCCTACCATCAAAAGTCGTGGAAAGTTACTGTGGTGGTTTATAATAGAGTTTCATATCCACTGGATAGACTCATCTATATAGATTATAGATTTATTGATCTCAGGGTTCTCTGAAGAAATTATGGGTGTCAGTGTTTTAATCGCAAACCTTTGTCACTTTATATTGACAAATGTTGGCCATTCAAGTAGAACACAATGAAATTCAGACATTTTGACTTTTGAACCCAAACTCAACCTGGCTGCCACACATGATGCATGTTGTTAAAGTTGCTGGAAATGTTTCTTGATCTTCTGACAGTTTGACTTAGTCAGCCAGTGGATTACATAGTACTGCATAATCTCTGCCTATGAATGTCTGGTTGGGTTTTTGATGTATAAATGGAAACCTTATAGTAGTTGGGGCAACAACGATAAGAAAACTTTTCATTTTGCAGCTAAACGATCCTCAGCCTGTCTGTAAGGCCAGTACAATATTTGAATATTTTCTAGTATTCTTTTTCTTCAGTTTTCACCATTGGTTCTTCTCTGGTAATAACACATCTTGACTTTTTAATAATGTCTTGCCTTTCACACCCTTCAGGTTATAAGAGCATTGACATTTTTTGCACCCTTCTCCCGACATTTTGTTGTTATTAATCATTCCAATATCCCAAAGAGGGTACATTAGAAAAGCATTCCCACAGCATGATGCATCCACCACCATGTCTTACCATTGCAATGATTTCGTCAAGATAATTTACAATCATGTTGGCCCAAAAATTACATTTTGTGTTATCTGACATGTCAGCAGTGTACCATCCATGGCTTGTGGAACTTATTCTGGTTTTCCTCTTGCTTCCTTTACATAAAGGTCTGATTTCTGGAGTGTGTGAGTAACAGTTGAGTTTTTACAGTGTTTCGGGAAAACAAATTATCCTTATTGAACTCTTTGGCGTTAAAAGCTCTCTTGAGAATAACATCAGAGATTAACTCACCGACATCTGCCCAGATGTACAGCAGCAGAACGCCTCAGGGGAAAACTCAACCCAAGGAGATCATGCAGCTCTGACGTCAACTTGACATGCGCACACACATAACGTACGTATGCATACGTGTACATTTCTCTGACAGGCACAGATATTCGTGCCACCGGTCCTCACTTCAACCAAACCGCTGATGCCATTTCCAGCACGAGACGCGTTGAGACGTTCACAGTTGAATCTCTTGACATTTTACTTTCGCACAGATGTCATTGTCTACAGTTGAATGAAAACTGAAACAAAACCAAGCAAAACATCTTCCACAAATTCTGCCAGCTCTATTGTATTCATCTTGTTCTCAATCCCCATGTAGACAGAAATCCATCTAAGCATTCCCACTCAAAAAGGCCAGCATGTCCCAAACAGATGATTCTTCACAGCAGGAGTGTCAAACGTATTTTCATTTTGGGCCATATCAAGGTCATGAATGTTCTAAACGGGCCAGGTGTGTCAGAATGTATTGATGAAACCCATTAACATACCTCTAAAATATTAATAAATGGCTGGATTTACATTCAATATGTACTTCATAAAATTAAGTAATGTTAAGCATCTTTACGCTGAATTGAACAATCGTTCTTTTTTTCTGCAATCAAACTCATAGATTTTGTTAAACCATATTTGCAGGAAATTTAGCTATATTTGCTCTTATGTAGGGCTGTAAATGTGACGTTGCTACTTGCTGCATTGACTATGGGTTGTATCTTGAGACCTAGGAAGGCTAATGCAGCATTTCAGTCAAATAAAAAGGATACTACCTCCCGCCGGTGGGAGGTGGGAGTTACTTAAACCCAACATTTTTGACTATTTCTGCAGAAAAGTTGCAACAAACTCACAATTACTTCTTAGTAGGCATGTTATAGTAACGGATTTTACTGGACGATAAATTCATCTAGAAATTATTGTGTTGAACGATAGTATTGCCGTTTTGAGACCAGTAGTGATGATGGCATAATAATGCAAGTTTGTCCTCTCAGAGAGCAATAAACTTTAATTTTGTTCAGAACACTCAAAACCGGAACTGGAGAGGACTTTAACTAGCCAAAATAAAACACAATCACCAAAAACAAAAAATAAAAAGGCAATAACAACGACTTACAACAATTTTGCGTGCTACTTCCTCGATCGCGGAATCGCAAACAACTGGAGGGACTGATTGTAATTTAGAAGATAAAAACAGCTATGATTTATTGGTAAAATAAGACAAAAGCACACAATGCTTATTTTGTAAGTTCTGTCTATATGTCCCTCTGGAGTCTAGGGGCCCACATAAAAAAGCTATGGCACATGCTTTTTGCAGTGAGCCCTCTGGCAGCTGCTGCAACAGTGGAATCGCTGGGAATGAATCGACCTCACAGCCGTGCGTGGATCTACAGTGGCGGAAGACGGAGACAGTGGTCGGCCTAATCTAGTCATCTCCATCGTGGTCACAGAGCGGAGAAGTCTGCATGAATTCCTCCGGGGATACTGTTTCCCTCCCTGTCTCTCTCTCTTGTGCAGAAGCCTCTGGCCTCTGCACATCCAAGCATTGCGTCTGAATTTCCTCCCCATGCACAAATTCACTCCGAGCCTCCTGTTGATAACAGTCTGAGAAGGCCACAAGCGTAGGTGAAACGGAGAAAAAGGAGGACGTACAGGTAGAATCTGTGACACACACATGCTTTTTGGCAGTCCTGCTTTATAAAAACCTAAATAAATGTCTTTGTTTAGCCCTTGCGGTTATGATAGTGCAGTGTGTCGAAGCAGGGGAAACTTGGCGAGTTTAGCAGAGGCGAAGGCAATTAAGGTAAAACGCCACGGGGCTGAGCGTACCTCGACCGTGACTGGCGTTGGTATCGTTGCCTGTGCCTAAACGGACAGCGCAGCGGCGTATTCTGCCGTGTGCGTTTGCACGTGCCTGATTCTGTGTGCGGACATGTTCTCTTGGCTCTCCCAGCCCTTGTCAGGAGGAATTAGGACAGCCCCTTTGGAGAAGCAGGGAGTGCACACAAGCTGCTGAAGCTTTCTCTTCTGTAAACATGGGGGCGTGTGTGTGTGTTGCAATGAGAGATACAGCAAGAGGGGGTTCCATCAAGTGTTTTCCCTTCGAGTTGGGTATCAAATGAACAAAGCTAGATGGATCAAGGAAAAATGAAAATAGAGGAAAAAGTCCCTGAGCCGATTATGGAAAGAAGCACAAAGAGGGGGGATTCAGAGGTCGAGGTACCTGTAGCAGTGTGCTCAGGACCTGTTGAGAGCATCTGAGCATGCCCAGTGACTCCTCTCGCTCCACATGTTTCCAAGAAGGGTCCTGGTCTGTTGCTAAGCGTGGCCACACACACGCACACCCTCCCCCCAACACACACACAGGAGCATGACAAGTATTCTGCAGTAAATACACTGAATTTAACCAGAATGTAACATAAAGTTTCAGTTCTGTTTGAATATCATCAGCACAAAAAGACATTTTTGAGTAGATATTAAAATGATAGCCAGATTATTCTCTCCTTTAAGCTCTTAGAAACGCAGGAAACAGTATTTTTGGAATTTATATTTTATAAAAGGCCTCGCGGTAAAAGCCATAAGCTTTCCTGTTTTTAATGTAATGATAGGCATGTCTAAAAAGATGAACCATATTTCTCATAAAGGTTGCTGTATCAGATTTAGCATTTCCCTTTTTTTCTTTCTTTCTTTCTTTTTTTACCATTGTTGGCTATCAACACACTTCTTTCAAGTTCAGTTAAATTGAATTTGATTCATTTTTTAAATTCACGTTATAGAGCAACGCTCATTGAAAGCCTCATAAGATTTAAATTCACAATGTTTTTTTCCAAACAAGAAGTTTGACTGATGGGAAAAGAGGCAGTCGCATCAAACGTTTCTTTTAATTGCTGATTCATGTTTAATCTATGAAACTAGAAAACTTTCTTGCCTAGAGCAACCAATATCCATTTTACATCTATTAAATTGCAAAAGTCAAAACAGAAATTATACGTTATCCTGCTGCGAAATTGCAAATAATTAAAAATATGTACAACGTCTTAGTTATGTTTAGTTGATCAATTTTAGGAAATAAAAAGACAGTTTCTTTCTCTTTCCGGACCCATTATGTGTACTTTAAAGTGTCTATTTATCAAAATTCTGTCACTTCATGAGGAAAACAGATCCAGCTGAAATCCAATGATACGTCTCGGCCAAATCTAGTTATACCGCTCCAGCACTGTTTTTCATCTCCACTGTAAGGAGAGTACATCCTAAAAATCTCCTTTTTTCTTCCTTTTTTTAAGCTTAAAGATTAGTAAAATTATATTTCAGCCTATTTACAGTGTATCAGTGATTTACTCAAATGCACTTTGATTCTGTTACATTACTCACTGTTCACTCTTTAGTCCAGAATTGATCTATCTTTAATTAAATTAGACCCTGGATGGTCTATTTTTGTTATTATTACAAATCACAAAGCGATGCTATGGATTTCAGTTCCAGTCGTCTCAGAACAGAAAGTGTCGACAAAGCGCAGCTCGCCTTCAGCGTCGCCGAGGTAATGGACATCACAAGCAGCTGACCTGGAAAGGCATCGGGTCGCTACATACGGTTTCCGTGTGCATCTACATGTGTGTAACTGTATCTAGTTCAGTCAGACGGCGTAGTCGGTACAAAGCCTATTCAGGTCACGGTCAAAGTGACAGAGGCAGACAGAGGGAGGGGAATAAAGGAAGGGATGAAGAGATGGATGGGTGGATGGAGGGAGGAGGAACACCAGAAGACAAAACAGGACTGTAAGGTTGAGGCCATTGCTGAGAAAACCCCCCTCTCTTCTGAGAGGAAGGCAGAGCAGGAGATAAAAATAAACCTGCAAATAAAGAATAGGTTAGTAAGGAGGGCAAACGGTGTAAGAGTTGGAGAATATTAGAGATTTGCTAGAAAAACATAAAGGCTTTCTGGAAGAAGAGAACTCCGAGACCACCTTCATGGGTGCGACGTCTAAAATAAAAATCACGAACTGATTGACTGTTGCTTTCACTTATTTTTAATCACCCACATGGATTTAAAGGTAATAAAAAGTGGATAACGGTTGGACCCAGAAGGGCTTTTTGCAAGGACCTGCTCCACTGACAACTTGACAATAACAGAGAATCAAACTGCATCATGGGAGAAACTAATCACCCCCCAGGGTTCAATAACAGACTCAAATGTCTGACGCTACTGTTGGTACAGCTGTGAATTTCAGACAAATTAGGCAAAATCCAATATGGCTTTGTTTGCTCCAGGCTTCTGTAGTAAGACAGAGGAATTAACACAATAAATTAACCATTATTTAATAGATTTTACATTAATTATTTAAGTTATGTTGTAAAAGATATTTCTTACCATTGTTTCCATATGTAGAGAGAACATAGAACATAGAGAACATGTGATAAAGATAAAAGCAAAATAAAACAAACAAAAAAAACTGTATATGAGCACTAAATATTTTTAAGTGTCATTGTGTGAGATTATATTTTATCGCTGCACTTAACTCTTAATGAGTTAAGAGTAAATTGCCACTAAATTGCAGTGGTTTGTGATCTTCCCAGATAGGACAAACACAGTAATGGTGTTGAAAGTTTCAAAAAAACAATACATAAATGTAGAAAAATCATAAGTATGACTGTAATAATCGACGTTCTGTTTTTATTAATATGTTCTGTTTTTATTTTTTGTTTTAAATATTTGTGTAAATATTTTATTCTGAAGGTTTTCATAGTCTGACTTCAATTCATTGCCAGAGAACATTTCCATAATTTATCTTCAGATTTCTTTTTGCATCTGTGTGACCAATCAATACTTCAGAAAGCTCAGATTGGGGGGGAGGGAAGCTATGATAATGCTAAGAATTGGTTATGAGTAAAAATAGTTGGAAACTGTAGTTTTGCTTACCAATTAACATGTT
The DNA here is from genome assembly GCF_002775205.1 of Xiphophorus maculatus. NCBI lineage: Eukaryota > Metazoa > Chordata > Actinopteri > Cyprinodontiformes > Poeciliidae > Xiphophorus > Xiphophorus maculatus. The sequence continues at coordinate 14,755,390 of NC_036459.1, read as the reverse complement.
TTAGTGTAGCTCCTGTTTTCTCTTTAGTGTCCCTAGTGTTTCGGAGGAGAACTGCAGTGAGTCAAGAAAAGGCAGCATTTCTCCAATGTTAGTCAAATGTCGCATTAAGACAAAGGTGCTAGCTAAATCTCTTCCTCACTGTTCTTTCCCTTTCACACATCTGCCATTTTTTAATTTTTTTTTAAAAGCTTCACTAATAATTTTCTCTTACATATCCTCACATTTTCTGTTCTTACCCTTTTCCTCTTCCCCTCTACTTTCCGCCTTCATCCAGTGGGCTAAAAACCCAATTTATTTCTGTAGCACATGAGAGGCTTGTAAGGGTCCCGGGGGGGGTTTGCTGTTGTGTTGTCAAGGTAATACACTGTCAGGGACTTGGCCTCCCGAGCCAGTCCAAAGGGTATTTTTGAACGTATTCACTAATTGAAAAAAGTAGGAAGGCAGAACTGAAAGCAGAGGCGGCAAGAGAGAGAGAAAAGAATAACTTAAAGAGAAAGTTGAAAATAGATCAAGAGACGGTAGAGAGAGGAGAAAAAAAACAGAATAAGTGAAAAGGTGAGGCTGCAAATACCTCTGCACAGATGGCGTCCCCTGCTTGTCATGTTCGGGGGGTAAAGGAATGACATGCGCATATACAGCATCTGTCATTCAGCTCGGTCAAGTGGGCATGATTGGATGTCGGCAGTTTCTAATGGTAACAGTCTCCATATCCCTCCTCCTGTGCAGCTCTACCCTGTGTGTGTGTGTGGGAGGCAGAGCACCTTAGCCCCCTTCGTCGATCTCCATTTGAAGCTCCATCAGGCTTCTCCTATAATTACAGACGCGTCACGTGAGGTGAAGATGCTTCCTCACCATTCCTGCTTTTCAACCATCCAGCCTCAAAGTTTCTGTTTGCGCCGGCTAAATAAGGCAGCTGGGGTAGCAAATGAAGGAGGAAATTGGGGGAAATGACTTGCATCCAGTTTTCCGTTTCTGTTGCGGTGACTGACGGCTGTCGCAGGCGTGGCGTCAGATGTATAGTCAGGATACTGAGGGGAATTGGGATGCTGAGGTTTCCCCACAGGGAGGAGCAGGCAAAGCTTGACAGCAGTCTGAGATCTGCGCTGTCATATTTGTCGATGGGTTTTGGCATCAGCGAGACTTTTGTTGTTGTTGTTGTTGTGTATGTGTGCAAAGCAGAAGTTGGCTGTGCTTTAGATGTGCAGCACATAGGTGGAACATCGGGCAGCGTTGCATAAAGTTTGCGCGACATGCCCAACAACAATCAAGGAAGCTTTAGTGGCTTTGAAAAAACTTTTTGAAAAGTGTTTTGTGCGTTTGTAATCCTGGAAACAAAAACTGGCTACAGCCTGTGAAAGAGTTGAGATTCACCATCCATCAGGACAACAAACATTGAAGCTGCAACTTTATTTTTTATATTAAAAATAATATGTATTTTATCTATTTGTTAAAACTTTCACCACGTCCTCTCAATCTCCTCCTTGAGCTTCTGTTACCGACTGAAGAAATGCACCACTGCTGGTCAAAAACAGCCAATCAGAGCCAGGAGGAGGGTCTTAACGCTATCAATCAATGAATGCAATGCCCTGCCAGATATTCTAATGGCAGAGAAACAGCTCTCCGCTACAAGAAAACCATTCATCCACTGTTATCTAACTAGCTTTAGCATTCACGACAGGCTCAGCAGAGAGCAAGGGGGAGAGGGTGGAGCAGCGTGCACATGGGCATGATTGGGACAAGGCAGAGGAGCTCTATTTATTTTTCACAGGTTATCTGTTGTGACATGGAAATATGTAAAAAAAAAAAAAAAGATTTTTATAAAACTGACATACTGCAGCTTTAATAAACATACAGCCAGATCTGCAGTGAAATGGTTTAAAATAAAACATATTGATGTCTTTCAATGGCCCATTCCTAAACCCAGTTGAGAATCTTTGGTAAAACTTCAAAAGTTTAAGTTGATCACATGATCACATTGAGAATGGACAAACATTTTAGTTTCTCCAATAGGCAATACTGGTGAAGACATAGCTATTAGAGCTATTATTGGAGGTAATAGGGACAAACTGAACTGAGTCTGATGGCATTCCTCCTGGAGACCTAAGAGTGACTCGGGCAGCAGCTTTCAGCTTTCCACTGACCGGCTCTGGATGAAAAAGAGAGAGGAGGAAAAGATACGGCGCCGTGACTCATTCACATTATCCTCTGAAGTGGAAATGCTTCAAACGTGTCGCACTCGCACATACAGAAACGGGCACGCAGTCGCACACTGGCATGCACACGGCACGTGCGCAACGGGAACCCGGGAGTTTATTCTGAGTGTGCGATGTGCTTTGAGCAGTCGCTCACTTTGAAACATCAGATTCCCGCTTAAAAGGAGAAAGTGGGCAAACTCCAACAGGGCAATTAGTTCCATATCTCAAAATAAGTTCTCTCCGTTGCCTGGGTGTTCACAATTCCCTGAACAAAGTTAAAAGTAGTTGAACATTTCTAGGCTAATTTCCTGTAAAGAAATCACAAAGCATCTAATGCTGATGTTTAAATGCTACTGGTCCCATGAGACAGGGGCACTTGCTGGATATTATCGAGTGGTACGCACAAAACAACTCACCTGACCCACAAGGGCACAATCACAACCTTAGCACACATCATAAGCGTGAAAACCAGCAGAAACCACACAAATACAGACCACATATAGCAAATAAAAACTTTGCACCGCGTATCCAATGGTGATTTCCTGATCCAAGCAATTTGTCACGTACACGATGCTCCCACAAAAACAGCGACTCTGATCAACAGTGCATGAGTCGCATGATGTGGGATTCATGCACTCATAAGTCTCACATGATGTTTCTCTCCGTTGCCTGGGTGGTTCAGGGGATTGCGACTCGTGTGTGTGTGTGTGTGTGTGTGTGTGTGTGTGTGTGTGTATGTAGGCACACACATATGCTTACATAGCCTACTTTTTTACACATTACAATAAACAATGTACACAGGAAAGCAGATTCCCAAGCTCAAGTAGTGTGTGTGCGTGTGTCGGCGTGCGTGTGTGTGGGGGCGTGTGCGTGTGTGAGACATCATCATTTCTACTCTTTTTGGCAAACGTTTTGACTGGTTATAAGTCCGCTTGTTCATTGTTTATGGCCACCCTTACCGCATCGTCATGTTAAGCTTACAGAAAGAGCTTCTAGCTGCCAAATAAGCAAACTTAATCAATAAAATTTAGTTTTAGAACATACAAGTTAACACCCCCACAGAAGCACCCCTACAGGATGTTTTAACACTAAAGACCATTTTTATTTTTTCCTCATTGTGTCTGACACAACATAATTTGCCAAATAATCAGTGAGATCAAAGAGGGCAATCCTTCTGATAAGGGCAGAGCTAGTTCACTTGTGTTGTAGGCTTCATATTGTTTTACGTTGTGCATCCCATTACTTCAAGCATAAAGCAGAAAGAACATACCTACAGTCGTCCATGGTGGTGGAAGAGTGACAATCTGAGGCTGTCTTTGGTCCTAAATGACTTGTTTAGATTTTCTCTACAAGGAAATCCTCATGAAGAACATCCGCAAATCAGTTCCTGTCCATATATGTTTAGGAGGGCTTGAGTTATGCAGTCGGTAAATGATCCACATAATATCAGCAAGTCCAAAACAAAAGAAGAAGTACTTGACCTAGGCCCATTGAGCGCTGCCTATCTAGATTAGTGATTGTTGTGTTGGCTTGCTGTGGTGAATTTCCCAGTTAGCACTAGCTACAGTTGGGCTAACTATCGTCGAGATCAAGACTTGAAATCGCAGCAAAACTACTTTTCTATGTCATACAAACCTTGGTTGTTATGCTACGCCCGGCTCGGCATTGTGAGCATGCAGCCAGTGAACCATGAGATCTACCTTTAAGATTGGACGCTCTGCTGCACCTGGGCCTCATATAGACTTCACCCGCTAAGCTAATCTCCACTGCCAGCCGTGGTCAACTCGGAGCAGGATACGGATATAAACAGATGTACAGAGATGGTTAATGGCTCGGAACAAACGCAACAGGTCACACAGCACAAATCAGCGGCTCATTTATGTTTGTGACATGCAGAGATTTAACTATGGCAGGTAATGCAGCTCGGCAGAATACATTAAGTCTGGGTTTGATGAGGTCATGTTTGTGTTTGAACCTGGTGGATTATTTCAGTGGTGTTTTTTTAAAAAATTTTGTGCTATATTTTTAGATTTATCATCACTTTTACTGTCACAAAGATAACTTGTAATTCTAAATGTAGCATAAAGGCTGTTTTTACTTTGTTGTAGAAATCGAGCTGCTTTTGCTTTACAACAAATGTATTGTCAGAATAGCTGAAATGTCTCTGTAACTGTAACCAATGACAACTGAGGTGAAACGAGATATGAATCCACTGTATTAAAACGATATATTTCTTATTCTTGTACAGAACTGTTGGTGTTGTTGTTATTCCTTAATATTAAAATTAAGGAATGTCGACATTTTCACAAGGTTATTGGGCACAGAGCTGGATTACATCAGCCCAAACAAACTTTGTTTTTCATCCTTTTCTTCTCTTTGTGTCTCCACAGAAATCTGCTGGACATGGACACCTTCTCCAAATCAGACCCAAGTAAGAGACATGATGTCCAAAAGCCCATCAGACTCATAACTCTTTAGACGGTCATGTGGAAAAGACAACACTGTTACTTTCTGGAGAGAGGTCTTTATCACATATTAAAATAAGAGTCAGGAGATTGGTTAAAATGGACGGTAATGAATTTAGAATGATTACTAAATTAATGGATCAAATTTATTGTTGAACAAACACCTACTGTAAATGACAGTCATGCATTCAACATTATTATGTAGCCTTACCTTTTTATTATGGTCTTGGCCAGGATATTTCATGCTTCACAAAAACTCTTCATGTCATTTCCTCTGTAGCATTTGTGTCCTTCAATCTAAGACCACACAAGAAAAAAGGTTATTACATGATGAACAAGTTGTCAGCACATTTCCAAGAGAACAGGATGGAAAAAGTGACTCGTTGTGGTGATGATGACGATGACAGTGATGAGAAGAGTGCTGGGATGACGGTGATTGTATGTAGTAGCAGAGGACAGGCTTTAACTATATGTTTAGGTAGTTCTTGTGATTCCTCTGAGCACAACTCTAATCCTTTAATTTGAACCTGACTGATGTAGGAAGGAGCCGGCAGGTGAAAGTATTAAAGTTGGCAGAGATGCATAGATAACCGGGGTATGTGACCTGGTGATAAAAATATCAGCCATACAAATCAAACGGCTCCAGCTTTCTGGTGGAATAAAAAAAATAATAATCTAAGATTTTCAAATCCATGGAACATGTTCTGTTTCAGTAATCAAGCCTTATTTATTCTATAATTAGCTACACGTACTGTTGATACAGCTGTTTGTATTGACTGGTGTTAACGTTAGACGTTTGTCTTCTTTACAGTTTGTGTTCTCTACGCTCAAGGCATGGGCAACAAGGAATGGAGAGAGGTCAGTACGTTTCTTCACTGCAACACCACTGCATCTTCTTTGTAATGGCCGACGTGTCTGATGTTTCAAGGCTGTGAATACCTCAATATGACAATAAAGTTTCATCTTGCATACAGAATAAATGAGCAAAGGAGTACTTTCTATTAGCAAAGAGAAATAAATGGAGTACACCTTTTTAGCAGCAGCTGAAGCTCTATCGCTGACTTCGTCCAGGAATGAGACGCAGCTAAACAGACTCAGAGTTCTTCATCTGATGAAGAAAAATGAAGAAATCATATAGTACTTTACCACGAGAGAGAAAAACTAAGAACACAGACCAGATGGAACCAATTGTTTCCATTTCACCCATGTAACATGGATGTACTCGATCTACAGACATCTGATGGTGGGAAGACATTTTGGAAAAACACCTGCGTGAACAATCAGTTAGCTTTATTCTCCATGATTTAAGAAAAAAAAAAAAGAAAATCTGAACTGAGAGCCCACCATTCACCGTCTATAGCAGGTATTTTACGTATCATAGCCACTCTATAAAACCTGAACTATCCCTTTAAGAAGTCGACAGTCAGGGGGGCAACATATTGAGTCATTAAAATACCATATTTAAATGCAAACGTTACTCTTTTTAGCCGCACGGGTTACATTAGTCAAGGCTCTTCTAATGTGCTTAAGCTCTTATTTACTTTAGGCTATGCATGCTCTCATTAGACAAACACTTATCACTTAAAATGATTAAAAGCAATGTGCATTCACATTTAACTAGAAATAACACATCAGGTCAATGTATTCACCAGCCTAATTTGTCTCTCTGTGGTAACTGTTGGCGTCACTTTTGCATCAATGATTTTTATTTACCATCTAAGCTGATATCTGTGAAAACGGCAGATGGTCACTTATCAGTGAACCAACCAGAGACACAGGTGGAGGACTTATTTTAGGTGTAGCCAGATTTAATGAAAGTCCTAATTATGCCTGTCATTGCTCTTTTTAATTGGTAAACACCCTCGACAGCATCTTTAAGAGCATGTTTTCTGAACTGCAGTCACCAGAGAGTTGTTTTTTCCCCCACCCCCTTCCACATGAATATTCACGAATGTAAATGAGAGTTCAAATTCCCACTGCCCCAATCATTCCCGGTTCTTAAACATTCCGAGTGGCCCGTCATCTGCTTGCTCTATCAGCAGGCAAAGTTAAATGTCAAACGCTGACCTGCCCGACCCCCATTGACTGGATTCTTAAGCTGCTCTGCATTCATTACGCTGTAGCTGTACATAATCTCCCGTAACCAGAGCCTCCCCTGATGTTTCTCCAGAGGAACAGGCTGCAGGTGAGAAGGTGTTTTACACGAGCCACCACAACTTCTGGAACGTCTGGAAAAGCCGCGTTTGTTTGAGCGGAGAAATCTCCGAAGTGTTGCGTGAAGATAAAGCGACATCTTATAGATTCTCTGAATGCAGGGCGGTGAACGGCAATGATTGAGAAAAGCCGCGGAGACGAGGAATGGTCGGACCCTTGAGTTTTCTCCCGACTGTTCTCTCAACATCTCTCTCATCTTTGCTCTTTATTTCCAGTTTGGGAGAACGGAGGTGATTGACAACACACTAAACCCAGACTTTGTGAGGAAATTCATGCTGGACTACTTCTTTGAAGAGAGACAGAATCTCAGATTTGACTTGTGAGTACAACTTCCTGTGTTTGCTTAACTTTTTAGTGTCTTGTTTTTGTCTGGTTTTCTTTGCTTAGTACAGCGACAAGTAAAAGTATTCGCTCCACACATTTTGTCATATTTTAGCCACATGCAATATATTTTTGTACTATTTTGTGTGATTGGCTTACAAAAATGCGAGTAAATGTTCTGCAAACGTTGATTTGAAAGTCTTGCCACCGATTTTCAGTTGGATTCAGATTCAGGCCCAGACTTTGACTAGACCATTTCACCACATAACCTTTTGATTGTATCTCCAGCTTTATGTTGGGGACATTTTCCTCCTGTGAGGTGGACTTTTTCTTCCAGCTTGAAGTCTGTCATGTTTCTTCTTGCCCTCTGTGTTGTCCCATCAGTTCTGACCAGCTTTTGAGATGTCTTTTGTTAAAATTGGAAACATTGTGTTTTACTTTGCGGTCTGTCAAAGAGGAAGTGTATAAATGCAGAAGACTCGGTTTTTCCAAGAACTCCAGCCTCTTAAAACGCCTTCATTTGCTCTGAAGTTGAATTGGAAGTGGAACAGTTGTGGTTTTTAAACCCAAAGGTGAACTAACAGCTTTGAAAGGTCAGGGTCAACTGATACAAGTCGCTCACCTTTGTATGAAGACACCTGCAGAGTGGTTCCACCCCACAGTAAAAGGTTCAGGGTTCCTTCAGCTGAGACATTTCTCCCACCGTCTTACTCAGTGCAGTAGACAGTTGACTGATTCTTCCCTGATGGCACAACTTCCATGTTCACAAAAAAATCTTTAAGCAAGCATGTCAGAAGGAATTGTACAAATCTTTTCCGACCAAAGAAAAAAAAAAACCACCGGAGCAGTACAACAACGATGCGTTTGTGTCAGGTTTGACAGGGGGGTTTCCTACTAGAGACTGCTGTTGTAGACGTTTTACCACAGAAAGCTCACACACACCGAGGCAAACAGCATCACGTTTTCAGGAGTTTGCTCTACATCCTTTCCCTATTTTGACCGTTGGATGCTCCAGAAGCATCCTGAATGTTTACTAACGCTCCACTCATGATGGCTCTACTTTCACTCTCTGTTTTTAGGCAGTTCTAGAGAGGGCGAATTGGATTATTGACATCCAAGTCACTGCTCTGCATGTTTACCACATTTGGTTCAAATCAGACCTTTCCGTCCTGGACGCTTAACGTTTTGTGAGTAGCTTGTGTTCAGGGGCAGTCTGAAAATAAAGTGCGCCCTTTTTCAATTGTGAAGCCGAGAGAATCCCTAAGAGATAAAAAACAACTACACCTCCTCACTATATCACTTGTAAAAATCCCTTTTTAGCAGCAAAGCAGCTGTTTTCTGTTTGATGTGTTCAGTCTGTCATGATGTTACTGATGAATTTTGGTTTGGTGATCTATAAGAATTCAGTTCACTGAGGTTTCCGGACATCCATGAATAAGCTTGAATATTTTCCCAGCCTTTCTGTTGTAGAACTCGTGGCGTCTGTGAGGTTACCGTCCTGCTGCAGTGACTCGGATCCAGTACGTTTCTACTGGTTGACAAACGGCCTTCCACTTGACTTTATATAGATTGCACTTCGGCTATGATACCTGATTTTGCAGGAGCTTTCAGTAAGGAAGGCAGTTTTTGTTCTTGTGAGCGTTTCTACAAATCTTACTGGTGACTCATCCAATAATAACAGTGAGGGATCCAGCAGTAGTTTGTGATTAAACACCATGTTCTAGCCGTAGAAACTCTGTGAACACGCAGCAGAAAACTAAATTGGATCCTGGATTAGGTTTCTGTAGTGGAAAAGCATCCAATGGTTAACCAGCACCAAATCATTACATTTGCACCGCTGTACTTGACTACTGTTGTTATGAGAGGTTTATGTTGATCCGGCGAGTTTGGTTTTCTCCAAACTTAAAGATGTCATTCTCATCATTCCACAGATGTCATCAGTGTGAATCTGTGTCATTTCCTTGTACTTCAGATTTACTGACTAGACCTTTTTGGTTGCACGAGGTGCAAACTTAGAAATCTGACATTTTGTTTGTCTTCCTTCTCATACCGATGGGGTTTTAGACGTTTTGAACCTGCCAGCAGCGTCTCTAGGTGATGCCGTTTCTTGTTAATTACATGCAAATTTCAGTTTCTCTTTTAAAATGAAAAGATTAATTAGATTATCCATAAACCACAGAGGAGCGGCAACAGTTTTCACCGTCATCATGACAGTTAGGCCGCGACGGGAAAGAGCGGCTGGGTCTGAGATGGTAGTAAGAAAAAAAAGGAGAAGAAAATAAAAAAAAAGGCTGTGGGGGGAAAAAATAGTTTGTGTGGGCGGAATGTTGTGAGAAAATGAAATATGATGAGCATCTTTGGAATGTTGGGTTCACACCTGGATCCTGGCAGCTCTTAAGAGGTGACTGGACCGTTTCCAATCACGACACCTAAAATACCCTGAGCCTTTTGCGCAGGTGCTCAGCCAGAGCAACGTAGGATCCCTGCCTTGGCATTTCCACCGAGTCGCTCAGTCACGCTCCGCGCTCACATGTGCAGGAGTTGTGTCACCCGGTCACATGGTGGACAGACTCACTCCGAGACGAAACCAAAAGTGATGTGTGCCTCTTGCGCGTGCTCTCCCACATGCGGCGCGGCCCAAGCCACGGTGTGGGTATTTGCGTGCCGGTGTGTGCGGCGTAGCAGGTAGCCATAACAACCGGAGTTTCGGGAGATTGTGGCTGAAGATGTAGGGAAAGACGGTTTTCCTTCAGGTAAAAAAAGAGAAGCATTTAACCTTTCATATCGAGTCTGCTCCAGTAGATCTCAACAAGTCACCAGTCAGTCTACTTACACACAGAAGAAGCACACCCTGCTACTACGTGCATTGTTGTGCATGAAAAAAAAGATTCCATGCAATTTTTTTTTGAATGAAACTTGATATCCTCGCTCCAGAGAATCTAGTTTAGATTTGCTAGTAAGATCACACCAGTTTCCCTCAGATTGATGTGGCCTGTCACAATGACAAATTTTGCTGGATTGTCCAGCAAAATATTGTAGTTTTGAATCCATTTTCAAGTAATTATAACAACGGCATAATAATGCAAGTTCTCCCTCTCAAAGACCAGTGGTGGGAAGTAACGAAGTACAAGTACTTCGTTACTGTACTTAAGTACAATTTTCGTGTATCTGTACTTTACTTAAGTAGATTTAATAATGGATACTTTCTACTTTTACTCCACTACATTTAACAGTAAGTATCTGTACTTTCTACTTCACTACATTTCTATATAGCGTTTCGTTACTCGTTACATCCAAGACGCATTTCAGTTTTTTGATTTGTTCGTTAGTTTGAAAGTATCCAATGGCGAGAGCAGAATCAGTCCGCTGAACCAATCCAAAGCGGGAAATAGCCATTAGGCCCTCCCTCAAGAAGAGCAGCACAGTACGCAGGACCTGCAGAATCATTATCTCCCAGAATGGAGTCCAAGGATAGTCATCCTCCAGAAGACCTGCCCCACCCATGGCCTTATTTAAAAGATTTCTTTGAAATAACTGGGTCAAAAAACGCTTCCTGGAGATTCCAATGCCGCCTTTGCCTTCCCCGAAAGCATGAAATTCTATCTTTCAAACATTCACCATCAAATTTGAAAAAACATATTGAGGTAAGTTAAGTTGCTAAACGCTATCGATGTTAAATTAATTTGTGTTAGTGAAGTTTTATGTAATCTTAGCAAGCTTTTTGTTGAACTCGACTGCAGTAAATAAATACGATTACTGTATATTGTTATAAGCTAGCATGAACTTGCAAGTAACAGCATTGCTCATTAAAATGGTACATTACTGATTTATTAAAACTAAATACGATAGGTACACTTAATGACATTATATAAGCCGTTAGGTATTATGGTCGGCAAGTACTTTTACTTTTAATACTTAAGTAGTTTTAAAAGCTTGTACTTTCTTACTTTTACTTAAGTAAAATAATAATGTGGTACTTTGACTTTTACTTGAGTAAATTTTTGTCTGTGTATTTGTACTTTTACTTAAGTACATTGTATGAGTACTTTCTCCACCACTGTCAAAGACCAATAAACTTTAATTTTGCAAAGGACACTCAACACTGGAACTGGAAGATATTTTAAATATCCAAAACAAATATAATCAGGTTTACCACCTCAAACACATTTTTTATTGTTATTGATATAATGTTATGTGAAAAATAAACCCAAACAAAACATTTGTGGGTTTCGATAGTTTTTACTAAGAAATGTATGTAAAGTCTTTTGGGGAATTGTACTTTTACTGCATATTTCTTTTTTATTAAAAGTAAATTAGTCCTTTCCACAGTTGCCACATGCATTTTTAGGATGAGGCATTGTTTCAATTTCATTTAACTCAACTGGACTCTTCCTGTACAATGGTACTAATCTCATTATATATCGTTAAAGTGTTTGACAAATTGGGGCTATGGAAATGAATCAAGCTCAACTTGTTGGGCTTTCTTTTTGTCTTTGAATAAGCATATTTTCACCCGGTTGGCTGATTTAAGGAGCTGGTAATTATTAAAGCAGCTTTCCAAATACAGTCATCTGAATATGAAGTGTCTCGGCTAAACTATACCAGAGAATCATGACAGGCTCTCTTTAAAGGGGAACCTGACAGGCAGGACGATCAGACACCTGAGGGATTAGAAGAATGGCTTTGAAGACAAGTTATAAATTTCAAAATGTGAAGTACTGATTGTATTGTGATGGGTAAGGAACAGAGCGAATGGAAAATCAGAAAAACAAGCAAGTTGTTGTACTCAGGCCAATTAAAGTTCAATTAGGGTGTTACAAACAATAAATTACTTGCATAATAAATTATAATGAGATTGATTAACTCCATGTGACAGAGAGGCTCTGCTTTAGTATTGTTGAAAAGCCAGCGTTCTGAAAAATGCTGCAAACATTTGCAGCAAATAGTTGGTTTGCACTAACTGCTACTTTTGCCTGTTTTCCCTGTCAAACATGAGTTATTAGTATTTTTTATTTTTATTTTTGAAAAGCAATTTTGGTAACATGGACTTCATAATCCATTTCAATTATTGTTGTTTATATAATTTGGGTATGTAAAATGTTTCCCAGTTCCAGTGTCAAATGTTCTTTAGATTTATATTTTTCAGAGGATGTACTTTGACATAATCAGTGTAGTAGTTGAAAATGGGCTCAAAATGTCATTATTGTTGTTTATTGCAATAATTTCTGGAACAATTTGTTGTCCAGTAAAATGCGTTGTTGCGACAGGCCTACTCACAACAAATAAGTCTCGTCCCGTTGCAGTAACACGGTTCGTTGGGTTAATGCTTGTCTGAACGGAATTTGTCATGATAAGCTCACACACAGTCTCAGTGTGTGAGAAACAGGCTTTTCTGTGACTCTCTCTCTCTCTGTGTGTGTGTGTTCACATGGGGCTCCTGTTTTGTTCTGTTTTCATCAGCAGCTGTATAAAGCTGCCACTGTCGGCTCGTCGAGGGTAACGCCGTCTGAGACGATGGCAGGTGAAAGATGAGCCATGACAATGCGGCTGTTTCAAAATAAAGCGAAAAGTGACGACGGAAATCACTTTTCGCTGATTTTTTACACTAAACTTTATGTCTTTACTTCTTAAATACACACACTGATTAAACGAAACAAGGCCTTGAAGTAATATTGATATCCTCTGTTTTTTTCCCCCTCCAAATTTATGTTGCAGTAGTGAAGCCATCTCACAAAGGTAGTTTTCATTTGAATTCATTCCCTTTCTGTCAATACTTTGTGGAACTAACTTACAACTAAAAATATTATTGTTTTTTAAGCAAGAGGCCAAATATTACCTTTTGGATCATAAAAGCCAGAATAATGGTTTACATGGTTACTCTATAAAATATTGTTTTAGAACCTAGCATCATTTTAACCACCTCCACAACTTTATAATTGACCTTTCTGGTCTGCTACTTGGTCTTTATGAGTTGTTGTTCATTTATGCCCTCTAACAAACTTCTAATACAGTTGGTTGCACTAGGTTTTACTCAGTGGGATCACAAATCATTTGCGGGCCACACTTTTCAGATTTTTGTTTACTGAAAGTTTGGACAATGAACGAATCCCTACCCTCTCGTAATGCATTGAACTTTGTGGTTATAGCGGGTCAAAACGTGAAAAAGCTTAAAACCTTTGCCCCGTACGGTAAACGCACTCATGAAAGCGGAAAGCTACTTATGAATACGAAAGGCTTTAATAAACAAAACACAAAGGCACTGCGCAAACTCCACAAGTCAAAAAGCAACACAGTAATTTAGAAAATCTTTCAATGAACCAAGAGGAAGAAAACATAAGAAAAGCTGAAGGAAACGATGACAATAGAGACGTGAGCAGTCTGAGAAATATTTGGCGTCCAGCCCGGACACTGTGGAAAAAACCCAACAACTTCAAACTGAAACTAAAAGTCAGTTGACTGGAACCCAGAATGTCTGAAAAATCTCACTTTACTTTACTTGTAAAGTCGGTAAATCTAGCTTTTTTTCCCCCCTTCTTGCACACAACACCACTGTAAACAGCAATATTTTTGTTAAAATTATAGCAACAGTAAGCCAACAGTCAGCCGTCGTAAATGGTTATTCATATCTCTGCAGAGGAAAGAGAGAATCTCGTTCTTCAAGTATTGTTTTTCATTTTCTGCCAATGATGTGATCCGACGCGTGAATGCCTCAGATAAACAATGAAAGCAAATACTTCATGTGTCGTGAACCAGTCGGGTGGTGGAGAATCTGAAAACTCTACCAAGACAAAAACATTCCTGAGAGACGCGTACGGTAAGAGGCTTCATCACTTTCCTGGTAGGTAGGGACTCTACCTGTCTATAAAAGCTATAGTGGCATCGAAAATCCGATCATCACAAGTCTCATTTTCAGCACTTCCATAACAAAAATCTATCTGATGTTGCTACAATCTATAAATCCCGGTTTTGGGGCATCAACCTTTAGTAATAAACCAGGCCCCAGACTGGTTGTGCAGGAGACAACTTGTCCATACCGATTCAGATTTAGAGTATCCAAGCATTCTAGCACTAAACATCCAGAACATTTTAACAAGTAACTAAAAGGATACTTATTTCCCTTAAGTATTAGACTGCAAAGGGCGATCCATATTTAGAGCTGAGTGAAATGACCTGAGGTGTGAAATGATCTCAGATTGCTGAGTAAACGGTTTGTCTGATGACCTGCCGTTCTGCAGAGCCTGGGGGAGCGTTTGCAGACAAATGACTCCTGTAAATATTGGGTGTACCGGCTGCACAGAGCGACGTAGAGGGAAAAACGAGGCAAATCAGACACACTTACAAAAATAATGCACAATGTTTTGTAAGAGTATTCACACTGCACAAATCTGAACTGTATGGAAGAGTGGCAAAACCAAAATGATTGTAAAAATATCCATGTAGAAGGCCCATCAAACATAGAAAAGAAGGTTCTCTGGTCAGATGTAACTTTTAGCTCATAATGTAAAATAGTATTAGTTGACAGGGTTTCACCCAGAAAGGATTGGGGGGCGTCACCAGCGGCCCACCGTGTTTTTGGGCTAGAAAATGTTCAAAGTTACAAAAATTCGGAGCTGCTTCAGCAGGCATCATCATTTGGAAATAGTAGCGTTTGAGGCCAACAGTGCATCGACCATAAACCTAGCTTAATCCATCTTTACCATCACTGTTACTGTAATTTTTTTTTCTTCAACCATTTTAATAGTTTTGTGTTTTCACAGCCAAACAAAAGAACATAGATTTGTACATGATGCTGTTATATCACATTGCATAAGTGGAGGAAAAGAAGAAAAACTGCCGCTGTACTATGTCACACATTCATGTCATATGGTGTCTTCATTGGCCTTATGCCTTACGTAATATGTCGCCAAACATTGGCATACAAATTTAATGTCTGACAATCAGAGCTAGCAGCTAATGAAAGACATAAGACAGGAGGAGGATGTTTACTTGTTAAGACGTGGCGAGACTGAATACTTTTAGATTCTCTAAATAATTTTGATTGGAGGCTGAAGAGGAACAGTCTTCAGTCACATCTGACCTTGACACAAAACACGCCACTCAACTCTTTGGAAATTACACTGCAGAATCTTTTCATCAGTTTGTATAGCCAGAAATAGTGGTGATAGATTCCATATTATTCAGTATAAAAGAGGTTTTATGTAGACAGTGTAATATTTAATACTGTATCTCACCAAGTCTATTGCATAAAAAAATCCAATTTAAGCCTGGCTGGTAGCCCGCCAGGCCTGTAAAACACTGGGGGCAGGGGAACTAAGAATGTTAATTGCTCTCAATACACCAGTGATACATGGTGGTGGCAGCATCATACCAGGATTTTGTGTGACAAATTGTGGCAAGCTACAAGGCTTATAACTACTTTTGGCAAGGCAACACAATAAGAGAATGATGGACTCATTAACGTCCCCATATCAGCCTTTCACATCCTAAAGCACTCGTCTTTCACAGTCCTGTGTGTGAAGAACAATTTATTTGGTGTCAGTTTAATGGGGGGAGTTGTAACGCTGACACGCTGGGATGCAGAATACCCAGAGCTTACAGCGAGGTGTTCATTGACGAGCTGTTGGGTCCCGTTGCTGATTTATCCTGCCTGTAATCAGCATCGGTCCCAGCTGAGATCCTGCCACTCCGTATCTATCAGGAACGCACTGACCCTCCTTTTTCCTTTATTTCCACAGGTATGATGTTGACTCAAAGAGTGCCAACCTGCAGAAACACGTGAGTCCTTCTCTGGATCTTCCTTTCTCGCTTTGTGCTTGTGTGTGTGAGGTTGTGGGGGTGTGTGTGTGTCTTCCTCCCATTTTGACCATTTTAGCCATGTAATAGCAATCTGGCCATTACGACGACTGGGCTGATTATCTGCTAAACTTGCACGGTCTCTGAGCAGGCTGTGGGTCATTTAGAAATTAAATTTGTCCACCCTGCTTCTTACCATTGATGTCAGTGATTACAACAGCTGTAATTAGTAACAGCAGCGTCCTCGCAGGTAATAACAGCTATTACCCGCCCGCCGCTTTCAGGGCGTTCTAGTTCAAAGAACCGGAGGCAGCTTGGACGCTGAACTGTCATGTTTATTTTCCATTGGGTGAGGAAAGTCTTGTCTATTTTTCTGGATAAATACTCTAAGTTATCACATACAAGTTATGTAGGTATGATTTGATTAGACGTAATGCTTGAAGGCAAGAAATTCCAATTAAGAGCCACAAAAGACTGACAGAAAGCTCAAGATCATCCTAATTCATGGATGATTTTCTATGATGCTGCGGACAAATATTCCCACGCTCCCTTACAGTTAAAATGTTACATTAAACAAATGTTGACATCAAAGATCATTTTAGTAAATATAAATCATGAAAAGGTAATTGCTGACTGTAACAATTATTGTGAAAACTACCACGTGTTGAAGGGTTTTCGAGCATGAATGACTTGTCTTTAGTCTGCTAAATCCATTTCAGATTTAACCTTTGACTAGGCCGATTTTAAATTTTTCTTTATTTTTTATTATTACATTTCAGCTAATCAGTTTGACTTGCTGTTGTGCTTTGGATCAATCTGCCAATGCTTTTACCCGAACTCCTCTAACCCTGCGTTTGCAATATCACAGAACGTTGCGGGGAATTTGTGAGTGGAGGCTAATAGGCTCAATGTGTCTCTCGACGTTGCCTCTTGGAAGGTACAGACAGCCAGTTTTGCTTTGCCCCAAGGCAACACACCACACAGCACCCATCCTTTCTTGCTTTTAAGTGTCCGGGCCCGCCACGCTGCCCACATAACACATGAGATGGATGCTCAGGTGTGACTGTTGCCTGCTTTTAGAAAGTGCGGATTATTGGAAGAGACATAAAATAAAGCTGAGAAAAAGGGAGGAGATCACAGTCTAGCCTGCAGCTCTGCGTTGTGTATTTTAGGAAAGCCAAGTTGCTTTTATGAGATTGTGTTTATTTGATAAAGACCAAAACTTGAGTGGAGACATTTGATAATTTCACTCACGTCATCGAGTTGTGGTTGAGTCCGCTCATGTTGTGCATGCATTTTCATTTTCATTTGGGGCTTTCTGTGTTTTTATGCATACACTTTTTTTTTTTTGGTAGCCCAGACAACCACTAGCTTATGATGGACTTTACAAAGCTTTCACAGTCTCTGAAAGTCGACTGTATTCTGAGACGTGGCTTTTGAAGTAATCACCTGCCTTAAATGCAAAAATATTTCTGACTGTGTTTGCATCAAAAATTGCATGAAAATGAAAAGAGTTTTCATCACCTTAAGCCAGGATGATGCAGGTCTTCCTCTCTGCAGGTTGCTATATTGCACCATCATATGTCTTCAGTAGCAGGAATCCACAAGGGGGCTTTCATATTGGTTAGCTTTGTTTTATGGGCTTAGAGGTTTCTCTTCCACTTTGAGGCAAACAGTCACTGTCCTGCCGCTACACAAAGACTTTTTTAAAAAGAGGTGAATTGGATGTATGGTGGAGGGGTTTTGTTGGATAAATGCGACTTTGAATAAACTAAAAATCAAATTATGTTGCTCTGGAATTGAAAAAACTGTAAAGAGATCAATCAGGACAGGATAATGGACTCGATGATATGCAGATGACATCCTGGTTTCTTTGTTTTAAATGTAATATACAAGAAAATTAAAGTCATACCTTTTTTCTGGTAAGTATTATTTGCAGTGCTTCATAAAGTATTCACACCCCTGGATTTAAAAAAAAAATGATTTTGTCATCTTCCTCAAACTTTAATGCAGTTCACTGAGCTATTTATGAAATAGACCAACACAAGTAGTGAATAGTTGTGACAATGCATGGCTGCCTGAAAGCAATGGAAGCTAAATACAGAGCTTACCGGAAACAACAAATAAAAAGAATTGCTTTATGAGGCATTTAAAACTGGGTTAGTTCACTCCTTACAGCAGAACAACAACCTCATTGCCACGACACTTTTCAGATTTATTCACTTCTCACAACTTTGAAGATCTTTGTGTTGGTTTACCTCACAGCCCCCCCACAACCACAAACATACGCCAACATTTGTTCCCAAATATGAAAAGTGTTTTAATAAATTGCATGGTGACGCTGTAAATCCCCACCACTTAGCAATATTAGAATGTCTCTTCATAACTTGGCTTTTGGAAACCTTTTTTCCCCTCTCTGTCCTCGTTTCTTTCTTTAGTCTTACCCACTGGACTAAAATCAATAACCTCATATAAGTGGAGACACGCACATTGACTCTGAGGCAGCTTACCATCTCTACAGCCTTGATGCAGATCCCAGAGGGAAAGCCAGAGAGCCTGGCCATTAGATGGTGTGTTTTATCTTAGGAAGTACAGTCTGCGGGGCTGTCTCAGTCAGAGAACTTGTCTGATATTCACATGAAGGAAAGAAGTAATGAAACGTGCTGTGCTGATTGAAATATGCTACATAGTTTGCACCCATGATTGAAGATGGATATGAAATACAAGCAAATCCTCTGTTGGTTAGAGTTAAAAATCTTAGTGCCTTCTGCGCCAGCAGACTGCAAGTCAAAAATCTTAAGACTGCAGATGGCTATGTTGATCCGTGTCGTGACCTCTGAGATTTGCAAGCTGGAGGCGAATGCACAGCTTGAACTTGGTACGCTCACCATATTCGCAGCAGTGAACAAAGAAAGCCAGTTGCTGTGAAAAACCAGATGGAATGGCTCAATAGTGTAGCTGCTGAACATACAAGCTTTTTTTTTTTTCAAATCTGTCCCAAAGTACTGTGATCTTAAATATTAGCAATGTATACAACAAAATATGTTAGTATTAGAGAAAGTTGGAACCATCTAAAGAACTCCACAGGATGATTTTTTTTTTGTATTCATCCCCTAACTTATACGTTAGATATTTTTTCTTTTGTCTTCATGCTGTTAATAGTAGCCAGGAATACTGATTAACCAATGAATCGATGTTCCAAACACCAAAGTTTTTATGTAAGGATCACCTGAGACGCACTCAGATGATCTCCAGTCCACACATTGTGGGACTACTAACACCATTTGGCTGGGTCTTTGTTGTTGAAGTAGGTCTCATTTGTCATTTTGTACTAATACATTTTCAGTTTGACATTTCAGATTGTTTTGTCTTTTTGTCCAAAACGCCAAGTCAAAAAGTGTTGATCGTGGTGAATTGATAAAAGCAATAAAAATGGAAAAACATCTAAAGGGGACGAATACTTTCAATAATACAATAGTACAATATGTGCTGTGAACCCCGTTAAGTAACTTTGCATGTTGTGGGTGACTGCTATAGCACTTCAAGGGGTGAAGTAACATTTCTAAATAATTACATTTTAATTTCTTATAGCTGTAAAATAGTTTGGTAAAAATGTAAAATGTTTTTCAAAGCTTAACAGACAGGTGCAAAACTGAAAGCCCAGGAAGTACTTTAGCGAAACACGGTATCTAAGCTAAAGGAGGTCCTTTCTACCAAAGTTACTTTATTGTTCGTACAAGTTTTTCTTATTATTTTGTTTTCATGTTGCAATGTTCAGTCTTTTGAACTTTCTTTGCTTTATATATCACTGTTATCTAGATGATTGGAACCAAAATAGCTTCTTTCTTTTTTTTAACTTCATTTCCCCAACCAGTTCTGCTATTTGTTGTAATTAGCCATTATCAGCACACAGCCGGTTCTCTGATGGACCCCCTGCTGGCAGCCGCCGCGGTTGTTCTGTGGCTGTCTTTAAAGACAGAGGGCGAAAAAAATATAATGAAACACATTTTCAGATGTGATTTTATTTTATCTAGAAAATGTAAGAAATTGTTCTTATGATGATAGATACCCAAAAATAATAATAATAATTTTAAAAAAAGCTGAGAGGAGATGCTAATGAGTTTCGCAAATGAGACCATTATGTTGGTGTTGCTCGGAGCTGTTCTGAGCTAAAATTAGATGCATTTTACTAAAATGACAAATGGCTTCACCTCTGGGTAAAAAAAAAAAAAGGGGTGGCGGGGGAGAAATAAGACAATTTTGCATTTTAAAACTTGTTTTGTTTTCATGAAAGCCACAAATGTGAAATTAAAACTCAATTGGGCATAATTTCCATATTTATATTTTGTACAGTACTGGGTATGTTTCCATAAATTAGAATGTAGAACTAGAGAACAAAATTTATGTCAGTAGTTCAGTTCAGTAAGTGCATCTCCTGCCATATCTAGTTTCATTACACAGTGCTCTATTGAGGGGAAGCAACAAAACGTGGGCGCTGAGAGTGCTGTATCCAAGCAGTTTGAACCAGAAAGTTGAGTGGGAGGAAAAAAATGACAAAAAAAAGGGGTCATTGTATCCTAAAACCCATTCAAGATTTTAAAAATCGTTTGTGCTGAACTTTTGAAATAACATTTTTAATTTGCAATAAAATGCCATCTGTGTTTGCATGTTTGTACGATTCATGTCAATATTCACTTGCTCTTGGCTTCCACAGGACTTCCTGGGCCAGGCCTACTGCACCCTGGGAGAGGTGGTTGGATCGCTGGGCAGTCGCTTGGAAAAGCCTCTTGGGTGAGTCGATTTAGCAGGAAACGTCAACACCAGTTCTGATCTCACCATAGGTGATTGATGGTTACTGTACACAACATCGGAAGAGTCTGTCAATCACACTTTACCTGTGAAAGAAGAAAACCTCCAAAGTATTTTGGATTTCATCCCAGCTTTCATTCTTGACAGCAGAATGTATATGTCCATCCGCTTTCACGTACAACACAAAGAACAACAAGGTGAGCCGTTGAGAGGAGTTCGTCCGTGATTCCATCATCAGTGTGATGAGAAAGTGGCTGGAAATGTTCCTGTTTTATCAGGGAAGTAGACCTCTTTCGAGATCTAGTTTGTGCACATTGATTTCTGCGAGAAGAACACGGAGTTCTGATGATGTTCTATAATTGGACTTTTTTCAACGCGTCGTGTTCTTGGCTGCTGTTTCTGGGGAAACTGAGGTAAAAAGTACAGAGCTGCAGAAGCTGCTAATTAAAACTATGCACTTGCATACACATATTTAATACAAATATAGATATTTTTTTTCTTCTTCTTCTTTGCAATCAAGACTGAGCATTTATTATTTTAGTGGCACTTACTTTGCATCCTTCATTTGTACCCCAAAGTGCTGGTAACAGATTCTGATGGTGCTAAATGCCCTTTTTTGTACATTAATGTTCTAAACTTTAATGTTAATAAAAAAAAGCATTCAGTCAGTATATGGAATTTTAATGCTGCTACACTGTGGAACTAATCATCATTCATTTTGGAATCAAGAAGTGAATCAAATTGTAATTAAATGCAAACAGTGTAATTGTGCTCAATTGTATATACAGATTAAAAATTTGATTCGGATTGGATTCGTCGGTTTTAAGTCAATTTTCACAGAATTGGACTAAAGTATTAAATTCTGTGAAATAAGAATGACGTGTGTATAATTGTAGGGAATGAAAATTTGATGGAATCGTTGTTCATTTTAAGCGTCTTGAAGTTAAATGTTTTCAGCTAGATTAATTGTAAATTGTAATACCATTTAATAACACAGAAATGCAATAAAATGTTAGTTTTTAATGTGACCTTATTGATTTAAATGTAATTTTATCTAGGATGATTTCTAACAGATTAGCATCGCAGCAGCTAATTCTTACCCCCCACCCCTTGCTGGATGAGAAGGAAAAGACATTCAACTTGAAATGTGTATAAATAATGTAGAACCTTTTTAAATGACTAAACTTACATGCCATGTATTGGATAAGCAGTTTATGCTGACACAGAAATGCAGTGACGGCTGCAACGGATGCTAGCTAAGAATAGTCATATGCTGTATGGACTTCCATTTTACTAATCTTTCATTTCGGACAATACTTAGTTTGTTTGTTTTTTTTTTTTTTTTTGGAACATTCTACAAAGTTGGCTCCTAAAGGCAGAGGGATGTCTGCACAATGTCTTCTAATCAAACATGTGAAGCTCAAGGCTTGTGAGATCGATTTAATATCTGTTATTAATCGTCTGCCAATATGTTGCTTATGGAACTCATTTTCCATAATGCACCTCAACAGCGAGTCAAAATGAAATTGCACAAGCTTGTGAGAGTGTGAGATGCACCATGGAAACTTCTGGCACTTTCTGCATCACGGTGACCTCTGGTATGTCGAGCTTAATAAGGTTATTCGAAGCTGGAAATTGAAGGAAAATCTTCCATAAAGTACCATCATATGCTGATGGTGCTTGATGTAAAAACATTCATGGAGAAGTAAATTATTTTACCCTTTACTCTGGAGAACAGACTTCAACTCCTCGTCGTTTGTAATTTGTCTAAGTGTGTTGTCAGAGAATCTTTGTTTTTGATTACTGACAGAAACACTGGCTCATTGCTTCAACACAAAACGCTAAATGAGCTTCATCAGGAGTAATTTGCTCTCATCAAGAAATTGCCTTTGTTTTAATTTGAGCTTATTTGAGCTTAGTTGCTCACTTAAAGCTTAGAGTTGATTGTAACTTCGTTTTGCCGAAGGAGTTACGGGTTCAGAGTGCAACATGTGGCATCCCTGATGGATGCTTTCAGCAAACCTCTCTCCTCCTCCTCACGCTCAACCACAATTTATGAAGCCGAATTAGTAAAACAAAGGAGGGCCTTAAAACTGAAACTTAAAAGTGTACACAACTTTTTGTTGGACTTCTCCAGCTTCTCCAAAGTTATCATGAGCATAGGCCTGTCACGATAACAAATTTTGCTGAGCAATTAATTGTCTCAAAAACTATTGCGATAAACGATAATGTAGTTTGAAGACCATTTTAAACTGATGTAATGGTAATGACATAATAATGCAAAAAATGTCCTGCCAAAAATAAATACACTTTATTTTCAAAATAACACTCAACACTGGAACAACATAAAGCCAAAGTGAAAATAAAAACTACATTCAACCAAAAGAGTACAGATTATGGAGTCTGTATACTATCCTGCCCTTCAATAATCATTAGATTTAGATAGAGAAGACGGGCACATCCAACTACCTGATGCAATAATTCACCCTACATGATTTTTTCCTTTACGACAATCTTAGAACATCCGACGTTTTAAGATTGGACTTGCTATAATTGCAACCGATTATCCCGTAGTGTGTGGTGGCCGCTTGGTAGAACGTCGTGGCCGCTCCGATCTAAATCAGGCATATTCAACATGTTACATTGTCTTGGCCACTTTATCACTGCAGCATGTGGGGTTTTCCCCGACTGGGAGCGAGAACGCAGCTTATTGAATGTGACAGGTAGCCAATCAGAAAGCGTGGATTCCCCTCTGTGCTTTCTGAGGGGAAAGCACGGAGCTGACACTGCGCGACCCAAAGTCCAGCGGAAATCGGAGATGATGTGTGGAAACAACATTAATGTTTATTCAACATTTCGTGCAAAGAATATAGAAATCACAAGGGGAGGAGTTGGAGCGAAATTGCTACCGCAGTTGATAAACCCAGTAACTTTTCAGCTGTTCTTTGTTAACGTGACATAAATAGATTCTAATGATTTTCATTCAGTCAGGGCTGACACTAGCCACATGCATTCCAGGTAGATTCTACTAAAGCATTGATTAATGCCTGGTTTTAAAATTAGTTCACTGGACTTGTAGCCATTATTTTGTGCCCATTGTTGGACACCACACGGCAGGACCGAACCCGATATACCTACGGTTTTTTGTCTGCTAGATAAGTCTTTTTTCATCCAGTGTCATCAATAGAAAGAGAAAAAGGTAGAAAAAACGATAAAGCCGATAAATTAAAATGAGGTGGATAATTTTTATTTATCGTGCAATTAATTGATTTGTTTGTCATGACAGGCCTACATGAGCATCTTGACCGCTTCTTTAATGTTCCTCCTGCTATCTGTTTATTTGCTGCTATTCAGCGAGACTTTATTTAGAGCTGTTAGAGTAAATGAAGGAAGCACACATTTTTATTTTTATTAGTAAATTAAACTACTCATCACTTTCATTTAATTTCACAATTGCATGAGTTCATCAATGGCATGAAATCCAACAACCAATTTCAAAGACATTGAACTTTGCTGTTGTTTTTTTTAAAAAAAAAAAGTTAAATTTCATGATTTCCCTTCAACAAACATCTTAAACTACCTTACAATAAGAGAATTAAACATATGAAATGTGTTTTTAGTATGCATGGCTTGATTTTTTTTATTTTATTTTTTAATTTTTTGCTTTGGAGTTGAAGATGTCACCCAGCATTATTGCTCTTTATATGTGGCCAGAGAATTAAAGCGTTTTTTCAAAAATGTTGGCTTCAATATTAAGCCTCATTTATATTTAAAATTCAGATTGTGACATGTCATTGTTTTCATCTTATTTTCTTTTGTTCCAATTTAGCTGTCTGCTACTGTTAACTACTTTTATTTCTCCAAAATCTCTGCTAATCGTCCTGCATATGACAGTCTTATAATTATGCATCATGACAGGGAGGCAAAGTACAAAAAAGTAAAATATCAAAGTTGGAAACTTTTACATTGCGTTTCTCATGTCACTTACTGCTGGTGAGAGAGAGAGAAAAACTGAATTAAATGAGTTTATCAAATTCAAGTTTGATTTGTGCAGAATCAAAAGAAACTGAGACGCCGAGCCGACAGCTGTTGTCATTTCACAGACATCGTGTCTGTATGGATGTGTCTGTTAGACTTCTGCAGACGCTCACCTGCAGCCACAGTCACTGGGGAGGCTCTTTAACAATTTTAATAAGGGCTAATTATAACTAATTACATTGTTCAATCAAAATCCAGTAGGGCTTGAGGTGTGTGTCTGTGTGTGTGTGTGTGTGTGTGTGCGTGCGTGCGTGCGTGTGTGTGTGTGTGTGTGTGTGTGTGTGTGTGTGTGTGTGTGTGTGTGTGTGTGTGAGAGAGAGAGAGAGAGAGAGAGAGAGAGCAACGGAAGACAAAAGACAGGACACAGTGGGTGAAGTGTCTCGCTGCACTCTGCTGCCAAGGCATGGCAACCATCACGTTAGTGAAACCATCACAGTTTGAGGGATTTTACACAAAAATGTAAAACGCAAATGAATCACATTTATTTCAAGCAGAAATGCTACTGATTCCTATTAATATTACATTTAAAAAGTTCAAATCTGTGACATTATTTTGTGTTTTAATTTTACTGTCTAATAGTCAGGCTATCTGCTCAGGTAGCCATGGACATTGCTGCTCAAATATTGTTACAAAAGACCCAAAAAGTACATGAATTAATCTTAATGCAACACTATGCAGACGCTCTGTCTGCACTGGTGAAGGTGTTTTCACTGTAAAATGTGTGAAATGTCTCCATCTGTAACTAAGCTGATAATTATATGAACACCTTTGACTGTCAAACACTGTGTTTAAAGAGCAGTAAACTTTATTAGCATATGTTTAAATATATTTTTAAAAAGCTCTACAAAAGAGCTACAACCTTTCTACAAAAGTTGAAAAGTTAGTTGTATTGCGTCAATGTATGTTGTTGACGCAATACAATACGTTCTTTGTTTTACGATCCTCATCCACATATACACACACTATGTTGAATGAGCACATCAAAATCAACATTCACATGTCAAAAACGTGACAGGATTTGATCTTTCACCAAATGTGCTACATTTCTTCACTTTAGACTCTTAAACGTCCTTTTTAATGACGACAGACTTGCTTCATGGTCTCAGATTTTCCGTTGCTGTGACATTTTGACCATGTGAGATTATTTTTGTTGTTGATTGCAGGCAGATATAAAAGGAAGGTCTTTATCCATATCTCTGCTTTGCACCAAAAAGAGGCCAAAAGGTAAAAACAGGTGTAAGTCCATCACAGCAGCAGCAGTAGCATAAGACACCACCTGAATCTGGAACGCTGCCAGAAACGACTCCACCAGCAGGGAAGCCAGAAGTCCAAGTGCCCTGCTGCGTCGGCCGCTTCAAACATTTGGCAGGCCACCCATGTAATTTTACATCAGTGCAGACAGACTGTTTGATACCGTTGCAGGAGATTGTCTAATGTTTCTGTAGAGACTTCGCAACAGGCGACTAATCGTCTGATTCTATTTAAATAAGAGGTGGTGCTCATTTTATCCCCTTGCAGTGTTTGTCATTTCACACACAAACTTTTTGTGCCACTAAGTTGTACCTTCTGCCTCAGAACATTTCCTGTCAACCACGGTTCAGCTTGTACTCTCCAGCGTCACATTTTCTACGTGCTTTGACAACTTAGGATTCAAAGTAACTTCCTACATTCTACTTAAAGTATTCAACAGGGAAAGCAGTTATGTCGGTATTAGATCACTTTATTCTGGTGTTATAATAATTTCACAAGTCAACTAGTCCAAAGAGTTATCAGAAACAAACTAAATGGGAATTTAGGGCTTCCACATACTTTATCCAAAGTGCTGAAATCGGCTCTCATTGATGTAGACAAAAATCGCATAATTTTGTTCGCAGATAGACGTCCACCTCTACTTCTGGTGACACAAAATAGTAAATGTATTTCACCCAGAGCTATGTGTGACGTTTTGTATGATGGGTCAGAAGTTTGTTGCCCTTTTTTTAATGCAGAAATGTGCTCCAAAAGACTTGTTGATATTTTACTTAGCTTTCGCTATCCATTTTTTTGTATCAGCAGGACACATGAATATCTCCGATACCCCTCTGACGTGGTGAGAAATTACATGCATTCGTATATATAATTATAAGACTGTCAAATGGCTAAGAACTCCTGGATGGAAATTGCAACATCGTCGTCCATGGAGGAGGCCGTCTGCAGAAGAGTGTGGCGCTCTCTCTCTTTGACTCTGAGGGAGGAGGAACCGCATTGGGTTGGGGATGTGATGTGTTTGGATGAAGTACATGGGATTATTTAGTCCCGTACAATATTTTCAGAGGATAGCAACACTTGACGGTAAATATAAAGTGTTGGATTGCACAGTTGAGCAGTTGGGAACGTCAGCAACTCAACCACTACAGTAAATGATATGTATGATTACAGTGCTGAATGGATGCGGAGGTACAGAGCATCACAAACTTTCTCCTTAGTCATTGCTACGTGATGACGGTACAAATTAACTCAAAAACGATCAGCAGTAAGCTCCATGTAATAATACATTTTAGTTAGAAGCATCTTTCAGAGCGCTCAAGAACGCTGTACAAATCAAGCAGCACTACAAAAATTTGAATCGTACACATTAGCAATTGCAAAGGAACAGGTGGTCACAGTGAGTAAGCAATCTTTAACAAATAGTGTAGCGTTTGGATTTGAACGGAGGTAAAGAATTCCAGAGCTTGGGAAGAAATGGTGAAATGAAGAGAGAAGGAAGATTTAAGGCGGGTTTCTATTGGCGAGCAGATACATCTAAACCTTACAGCACCCAGTTTACTACAAAGCATTTATCTAAAGTAGTGGAGAAATGTTCTCTGGAGCAATCCTTCATGCCTTCCTGCCTGGGGGAATCTGGGTTTGGACGTTGTCAGGAGAACCTCACTTGTCTGCCTGGTTCGTGTCGAGTGTAAAGTTTGACAGAAGGGATTCTGGTGTGGGACACTTTTCCAAAGTTGGATTTGGCCCCCTTGTTAATAATTATTGCAGCTTTACCACAGGGTCAAAGACAAACTCTGGTGAGCTATTGAAAGCAAAGCGGGTGACTGCTTCAGAAACAAGGACGCAAGGAAAGGCTGATCGCTGTGAAAGGAAGCTTGATTATAAGCATTTGTAAAAAACAAGGACAAAGAACGCCTCTATCTGCTTCTGCTCTGACACGGATTTTGTGTCAGGCGTCTTTTCGTGGGAGAGAATTATGATTACGAGCTGCCTTTTCAGGGGGGGGGAAATGCGACACACAATGCTGCGCTTGTGTGTCGTGGCATGACCAAGAATAGATGGATCTTCATGCTATTGTAACGACAACTGATCACTCATTCAGATACTCTGCCTTGGTCAGGAATATAATGAGGATGACATGCATGCATGTTACTCCGGAGCCCAGACTCGGCCCAGACTTAATTAGCCGTCTCTGGCTAGATGCTGATTGCAGAACCATGTGTCTTGATTAGAGTGTACGCAGCACTTCCTCACACACATGCAGCACACACAGGAGAGCATAGATGCATCCCTGAAGTACTCCTTAACTTTGGAGTGTTTTATAAACTGAACAGAGGAAAGCAATTTACTTGAAAGCAACTTAGCATTTATATGAAAAATTCACGTTTCTTACATTAAAAGGAATCCCCCTCCCACTCACTAAAGAAACATTACTCTCAAAAATAGAGCTGTATTTTGTTTTACATACAGGTATGCACACAATTGAAAAAATCGGGGCAATTTTTTTTTTTTCATTTTTGGAAAATAAAGTGATTTGGTGACAGGAAATGCCAAAGAATTATCTTGTTTTGATCGTGTTTACTTGTTTAGCGTAGCTTCTCATTTTTTTCTGTATGTTTTCTATTTATATTAATTCAGTTTTGGTATTTTTAAGAATAACATTAAATATCTACACACTCATGTTAGAAAAACACATTTTTTCACAAGTTCACACACACACACACACACACACACACACACACACACACACACACACACACACACACACACACACACACACACACACTCCTGTTTATTTCAGTTTGTGCATTACTTTCCTTTTTTTTCTGGAGGGTTTGCACGCCAATGTCTCGGCTCATATATGTAAACAAGGCAAAACAGTGAGATTCAGTATTCGTCCCAGAGCTGAACAATCTTTCTGCTTCCTGCCCACATGTCATTTCGAGGCGGATCTGTCAACCAGAATAATGACCTCAGCTGTCTCAGATATGGAGGAGGAATGGCGAGGATTTGGGGAAGATATAACTAGCGGAGGAATCCCATTCCATGACCCGTCACTGGGGTTCCTGGCTCGGCTGGGTTGTCATAGAGATGCAGATTGTGGGGGATTGTGTTTTTTTCCCTCCTTTGCATGTCATTGTGGGGAGTCTACATTAAAATATGTCTAATTTAGACATACGGTGTATTAATCCTCTTGGTTGAATCACCACCATAGCCCTGACATAAACCGCCTTGAAAATCCAGTGAAAGGCAAACATTTCTGGGTTTCTGAAAAACACCTAAATAGAGGACAAACCCTAACGAACACCAATTAGGACCTACCGCTGGACATCAACCCTAAACAGTCAGATATACAGTGGGATGGTTTAGAAGAAGGCATAGTCATTGTTTTTGAATGGTCCAGTCCAAGTTCAGAACAAAATCCAGTTGGGAATGTGTGACAAAAGACGCTTGCCATCCAAACTGACAGTTTTACAAAGCATGGCGGGCAAAAAAAGTGAGTCTCCAGAGCTGTTAGTATTGTAGAATCTATAGGTATCTAAACTCACAGAATATATAAATAAAGATTTACACAAGACTCGGAACTCCTTCTGCTCATAGTCGAATGTGAAGAGATTTTTAATGCACATCTGCGGATACACAACATCACATACACATCGTTACAGAAATCCAAAATCTCTTGACTTCTACGTCTGACATCAGTTTTTTATAGAGTCCCAGCTCTACTGGTACACATTGGGAAGCCTCGACCAAAGGCGTTGCTCTCCATTGGCTCCGTCTTACACTGGATGTGTATTTGAAGTTCCGAGAATTAGGAGTTGACCTCCTGGAATGATTAAAGACGTCTTGACCTCACATCTGCTTCAGATCAGAAGAACCATTAGTCAAATTGTTTGTTCCTTATCTGTCCAAACAGAGTTTCTTTCCCACGTCTCGAGCCTTGGCCCAGTTCCTTTACTGAAGAGCAGGGGAAATATTTGGCGCCAGAACTTTCTTGCACAACAGCTTAAACTAACAACTTTCCTCTCTTTAATGATTGTTATTCCATATCTTCTCCAAATCTGAATTCCTTCCTGACTTCTAGGTCAGATTGACCCAGTCCATTTGACACAATACATTTCTTTTAGGTTAAAACATATCTTAGTGCGAACCAACCAAACAACATAATTTTTAACTATTAATATAATTATATTCCTCTACATTAGACATACATACAGTCTATTATAAGCCTGGCGGGCCACCAGGCAGACAATTTTTTTTTAATGTTTGCATTTTTAAGACTTTATAGTTGGTGTTCAAGCATTAATCTTCCAATCTGTCGATAGCACAATTATCAAGTGATATTTTCCAATTTTCTGCCAACTTTAAACATTTTTTAACTCAAAAACATGACAGGCTGCTGGACGAATGACTGCCCTAATGCCCAACCACCGGGCTTAGCAAGTTTTCTGGGGGAAACCTTGCTTACACATCACACTTTACAGATTTTCATTTCACAAAGATGAGCTAATTGGCTCTGTTACTTAAAATCCCAATTAAATTCTTTGAATCTTCTGGTTGAAGGCATGTGTTGCTCCACCTTGCAGCATTCCTAGCAATTGTCCAACTTTTAAGTCAGATTGGAAAACATTTCTTTCATTATCAGAACCACCAGCTTGAAACCCAACATGCCAATTTTGCACCATTGAAATGCTCAAATCTGCAGTGATTGGCTGTTGATTTGTTCATCCTGGAACGCAGCTAGCATATTATTCCCACATGCTAGCTCCTGCTGTTATTTCTTCACCAGTAAGAGACCAGTTTGCTTTAATCCTCTGCTTATGTCTTGTTCAGCTGTCTGAGGACGGCTCCATTAGCAGGCTAGGTTTCTTTTTTTCAGAATCACTGACTAGATGGGTTTTAATAATGGCCTAGAAACATTTGAGACCTTTTGGATCAATCCATGTTTGTTTAATATATATACAAAATGACTGGGAGGCAATCTCTGATTCTTTTTAATGTTCTGACAATTTTACATTAAGGAAAACACCAAAAGCTGTGATTATATGAGCCAATCATGTAGACAAGCTGATGGGTTTTAGTTCAAACCAACGCTTGGTGCTCATGCAGGAATCTCACTGTCACTTTCGTGGCACTTCCCTCCTTTTAAAGTCACATCTAGGTGTCCGCTTTGAACCAGGTGCATCCGTAATTGCAGTCCGCCATCTGGATGTGGAAATAATTTAACTGATCTAGGATTTTTTCCTGTCTCCAGCCTGTGTATCCTTCCTTCACTTTAACACACGTAATGCATATGAATGACGTGACCTCAGCTCCCTGGAAATAATGGAGCACTCCCTCCTCCTTGCAATTCACTGGTCCCAGGATCTGTTTCATTCCTGACAATTCTGCCATTTTGAAAGAATGTTCCTCCGAGCTCCTTGCGCCGCGCTAAAAGGAGATTTTGAATTACATTGACGTAGAGGTCTCCGACCCCAATTCTGGGCTTTTTAAATGACTCCCTCAGTCAATTTCTGCCAGATGGGTCTCTCATGGCAGATCTCATCACAGTCAAATTGGAAGTTTACTCAGATTACGTCAGGCTGCTTTTGCCTCCCACATGTCCAAACCGTGCTTAACTACTCGTGGTTTACTGATTTGATTGTTATAGAATTACTTCATAGTCCACTGTGATTGTTTATGGAAATTATGGCTCGACTTTTGACAAAGTTGTCACTTTCAATGGCTGCTCTATTTATGACAGTATTTGAACATTTCTTTTTAATCTGCCATAAAACTCTTTATGGACAACGGTATAAGTGATTTCACAGGGTTACCATCTGTGAATATATTCCATTGCTTATTCTCAATCCCAAGCCATAGTGCGTAGGCACCCTGCTTTATTTTGCATATTGTGACTATGTGGCTGGTCATTGAAGTTAGCTTCCAATTTAAGATTGCCATTTGACACTAGGTAAAGGGATATTCCACAGTTTTTTAAGAAGTCTGTACTTTGCTTAATTAGCTCTAGTTTAAAATCTAATATACCTGGGCTAGATTATTCTGTGCTGAACGGAGACTCTCTTAAATGCAGTTTGAGATTTATGAAGCCTTTACATAAAAAAACACAAATAATAACTATAATAAAAAAATCAAAACAGAAAAATAACATTTCCTACGGCTCTCAGGCCTAAGGACAACCTTAAATTAAATCAACTATAAATTAAATCATGGTGTTTCAGCCTGTTTTTCTTATTCTAAATAAATATTTTTAATTTTTTAAGGACAAAAATTGTAATAAAATTCTCAAATCTGGGGCGCTCCATAAATATTTGGTTGAAAGCGCTTACCTGGGGAGAACAAATGAACCCATTTCTGGTTCCCTCAGCATAATTGTAAGTTTAGTTGTCAACAGTCTTTAATAGTCTGATACAACCACTTTTAGAAAGCAAATCATATTTTGCTTTCTAAAGCATAATATGAAGGCCAAATGATGGCCTTCATTTGTTTGGGAACAATTTTAAACATCATAGTAATGACATCCATGTAATAATCCATTTTCTGGTCCCACCTGTAAAACACAGATTCTGTTCCTGAGACCCTGAATGACGGCAAACACAAACTGTGAAGCAGCTGCAAACTTTTGATTTCAATAATGCTAAAGGGAGATGGGAATCAACAAAGTAAAAAGAAGAAAGTAATATTCTTTGAAGATATTTTCAGAGTGGTAAATAATCTCGGTCTCCCCGTGTTTGCTTAGGATGAGGAATTGCTGGCAATATTGGAAAGATTTTAACCAACTGGGATTACATGATATTGACTCTTCAGCTAAATTGTCTTGGATTGATATGAACTGAATTGAAACAACCACCTGCCAACTTCATTTTTTATTTTCTTTTGCATCAAGAAAGTGCTTATTGGTTTGTGCTTCAATCAAATGTTGTAATATTTGTGTTTCGGCACAGATTACTACTGACGGGAACAACATACCTTGGAAAATGTATTACATTTCAAGTCAGTAACCCCAATTTGGACGAGCAAGAGTAAAATCAGCAACAAAGGCTCTGAAACAACAAAAACAACTCACAGATGAGAATATATGATAGGTCATTTTCCCAAGTGAAACATTTTCTAAAGTAGGTAAGTTCGCAGCCTGTGTACATGCAGGCAGGCGAATGCTGGGGCTTCAGTGCACACATAGAAGGTCCCATCCTACTGTGAGAAGGTTGGCAGCCTGAGACCTCATGCTGGATATCTGCAGATCCCTCCTCATTGTCATCAAACAAACTCAATGTTCTCTTCGACTGCTCCTCCAGTGTACACACTGCGCTGACTGCGGAGATAGAAAATCCTCTCCGGAAATACGAGATGTCTTTCAGTCGTTGTTGTCTCTGCCCTCAGCTGTTAAGGGGCGAGTTACACAGCAGGCGGAAGGGCGCAGGTCGCGTAAACATCAAGTCAAGGTCTGTGTCTGTGTGCGATTGCGACCTCTTGACCCTTAATCGTGTTTTGTGTTTGTCCGTCTGCAGAGGCATTCAAGGGAAGAAATGCGGGACCATTATCGTGAAAGCCGAGGAGTTGAACAACTGCAGGGTGAGTAACTGGTTTCTTAGAGCTCTTTGCCTTTAGGATTTTTGTTTTTAAGATCTGCTTCCACACACGTTTTAGTTTGTTCACATTAAAATAATGGAGGCCTTTCCCAAATGAGTACAT
The DNA here is from genome assembly GCF_002775205.1 of Xiphophorus maculatus. Lineage (NCBI taxonomy): Eukaryota > Metazoa > Chordata > Actinopteri > Cyprinodontiformes > Poeciliidae > Xiphophorus > Xiphophorus maculatus. The sequence continues at coordinate 14,721,615 of NC_036459.1, read as the reverse complement.
CAGTCGTTGATCCACTTGTATCTTTGTACGATTAAATATTAATGTCATTTTGTCATGTTGCGTCTTGTTCTCAAAAGCAGACGTGGACTTTATTTTCTGCAACCCAATTGAACGAACATATACATGAACCCACCATCCCTAAGACTCAATCTACAAAAGCACTTTCACAATTAGTTGGCCCTAAATAAAGAGCCTTTTCTAATTTTACACAATTCATTGCCAAGGGGCTTTGTTCCAACAAATCAACCAAAAACAAACATCCTCACGCTTGGTGTTAAGTTTGTCTGAAATGACAATAAATTGACTTACTTTACAATATGCATAGAGCATTGTGAAATCTATTTATTCAAATGCAAAACAACAAGAGAAAAACACTGTTCAAATCAATAAATAATAAGGTTTCTTCTAAGGGATTACATCAAAAATGTGTTGATCCTCCCCCTGTATTTCCCTGGTGCTATTTATTTTTCATCTGTCATTGTTGCTGTCCCAGTTTCTTTACTCAGCACGCCCTTAATTACTTCTGGGGTTCAATAACGGAGCAGGAACAGTCTTTTCCCAAGCCATCAATAAAAAAAAATACATTTTAGGATTCAAACTGTCACAGTTAAATAAAATGACGCCCTTTTCTTTTGTTATGCATCATTGAAGTTGTAGGAAAGCAGACAGCAGCAGCCTCGGCACACGAGACGTGGCAAAAGTAAACTTCCTGTTCTATTTACATGGAAAAAAGTGGAATTCCTGGAAAACTTCATGAATAACATGGATCAGGGGTCAATTAACCGGATGCAACAACAGTGTGGAAAACCAGTTGGAGACTGCAAAAAACCTTTTATATCCACGGAGACGACCTCGAGCTTCATTGGAATGATTCAGATCAAAACATCCCCATGTCAGAAAGGTCTAGTCAAAGTTCAGACCTAAATATGACTGGAAATTTGGGGCTAGATCTGAAAATGTATGTTCAAGAGAAGCGCTTGGGGAACGCTCAAAAGTCTGTCTGTGGAAATGTAATGACTTCACTAGGTTGAAACGGACGCCACACTTCACATGCACTACATTTATTAAATTAGTCTGGAAAACAGATATTTAAAAAAAGGGATGAGTTGATTCAACTTCATTTTCAATAATTACCAAGCTTTATGAAGAATCGTTTTGATTTTTTTTTAGCTAATTAAAGCATCAAAACTGGGCTTAAATTAGCATTTTTTTTGACATACTTAACCCTCTATGGCATGACTTTTTATTTTTTTGGGGAAAAATATTTTCCTGCATTCTTTGGGAGCTTGGTGGTCCCTAATTACATGTCAATCATAAAATCGGACTCTGACACCTCCTGGAACCAGATTTGGGTTTGTTGCCTCAGGGTAACATTGGTCTAGAACACCAAGATTTTCTACACTGATTATGAGAAATGAAATACAAATCAAACAAAAACTATATTCATAAAAAAACTTTTTTTTGGACAAAAATATGTCAAAAATCATGCCCCCCAAAAAATAAAATAAAGGAGCAATGTGAGGTACAGATATGTGGTTTGTTGCCTGAGGGCAACGCCATGCCATAGAGGGTTAAATATCCAAGTTTTCCAGTTTAACCTAGACTTCTACCAAAAACTACAGATGTGATCGTAAGCAATATATGAACCCAGTTAAATGACTGTTCTATCTTTATTATTGGAAAATCCTGAGCTACATGACTGCTCCTGGTAGTTTCTGGAGTTTTATAGGTCACTGAAGTTCATGCAGTTACCATCTCTACTCTCTATTCTTACTGTAAATGATTTCTTTTCAGTCCCACTGGTTGATCCCGACATGCTTGCTTCGTTTCTTAAGGAATCAGTGATGATGCAGTTCTGTGGGACCAAGTTGGACAAAAAGGATTTCTTTGGCAAGTCGGATCCGTTCCTGGTTTTCTACAGGAGCAACGAAGACGGCACGTGAGTTTTCCTCCCATCCGTCCGTCCTGTTTTCACGTTTCCTCCTTCACTTTCTTTCCCCTTTTCATGTTGTGTTTTGACCCCCTCCCCAAAAAAGAAATGGTTTTTATGGATTTTTTTGTTTAAAAGTGTGTGAATTACATGGGGAGACGTCAGCATGTGTGTGTTGGGGAAAAGCACAGCACACACAGATTTTACAGGTGTGTGTGTTGGATCCGGCTCTGTTGCCGCTCTCTGTTATCCTGCAGTGTGGTACAAGTCAGATAAGGCTTTGTGCTCTGAGGGACTCATAAAATTACCTCTTTTTCTGCTTCCTGATTGTGTGTGTGGGGGGGGGGGAGAGCACAGAATGCCACAGTAAAAAAAAAATCTTTGAAACAGGAAAAGTTGTTTTAAAAAATATCATGGCAACTTGAAAGTAATTTAAAGCTGTGAGATGCCGTTGCTTTTAGTTTTGTTTTATTATATTAAAACTACCAACAAATATTGCCGTTACTTTGTGGGCGGCTGGAAACGTCTGGAACTTGAATTAATTATTTGCTCGAGAGAAAGAAAAACATAACAAGGAAACAGATTTTTTTTTTTCTCTTAAAAGTCTACCGCATAATTTCATCTTGAATCTTTGTTTTTATACTGTCAATATTTCATCTGATAAATGGTCATGGTTGGTTAAGGTGAAAATCATCCAATTTTGGTCACAAAGACTATTTATTGGTTTATTGAAAATCCTACATTTCTCTGATCAGAATCCCACCCTACTCTTTTGACACTTTTGCTCTTCGGTAACTTCATTTCACTTTGGGTCTCTGGGTCACGTTTACCACCTTCCACTTGTCGTCCTTTCTCTCCAGGTTTACCATCTGCCACAAGACCGAGGTGGTGAAGAACACACTGAACCCAGTGTGGCAAGCCTTTAAGATCCCCGTGAGAGCTCTCTGCAACGGAGATTACGACAGGTAAACCTCTCTGGTTTATGACTACCAGACCACTGCTTCTGCAAGCATCTTGAACAGCAACACATACTGTATTTTCCCAGTACTGCACACAAAACAAAATCTTTAGAGGAATAAATGGCTTTAAGAATCCTTATTAATGAACAGCAGGTTCCTGCTAATGGCCTCTTCAGACTGGTTGTTGGCTCTGTTTATAAAAACAACCCCCACGTAATAGTTGTATAAAAGGCTCTTTTTATGCTATTATTAGGATTACGTAGAAATGATAGAAGCTGTCATTATGTGACAGTGCTGATAACCTGCCAGAGACGTGTGCCTCACATTGTTTCTGTTTCTCTGGAAAGATAATGTCAGTGGAAAGTAAATAACAGGGCTCCCCTCCACATGAAAAATGTATGTTCTGCATTATGTGAGGAGCAGCAGAGGATCACCAACAGAACGAGTGAATACTGCTAACAGTTTCACCACAGGTGCAGAAATAATGACTGCTGTCGCTCTCTATGTGAAACCAACTAGCATTCAGATTGATCCTTCGGTCTTACTGGTGAGCGGTAATAATATTTTCTGGCAGTATTTATTTATTTTTTAAAGTCATTTGGATCTTGTCTACACCACTATTTGCAGTGCAGACGCAGCGTTAAATGGTGTGATTAGCTGCTTTCTCTTAATGCAGGAATTTTTTTTTTTTGGAGGGGCAAACTGATGATGATGATAATGAAACTCATTTGACTCTAGGCAAGAGCTTCCCTGTCAGCTCTCGTAAACATCCTGCCGAGGTGACGACATGTAGGGGAGACTTTGCAGCTATTTCATGGAAGCGGTGCTGCACCTCATGAAGGAGACCTAAAATTGCCACAAGTGAAAACGGGGAAATAAACTTTCTTCTGTCTGATTCTAACCTCTTTTTCCCACGAGCCCCATTTAGTCCGCCTTAATAAAGCTCCAGTTCGTTGGCCTAGAAAGTCTGGTTTGTTTGGGGGAGGTGTGAAGGCGCAATTGAACTCTGATGGGGACCAAAAAAGCAAAACATAGATCTCTCGGTTCTGTTGAAGTGAACTCTGGTTCAGTTCGAATGTACATTTGGATGTGAGTGGACCGGAGACTGCTCCAAAAGCAAGAAGCAAACTATAGTGCCGGGTACTCTGGGAGAGTCTAATGCTAGTTGGAAAAATTGCTCAGGGTCTTTTACCAAAGACAAAAAATAAATCTGACAATCACTAAAATCTGACGTTTGCCATTTTTGTTTACGTTTTAAGAAGAAGGAAGTTGCCCCCGTGTCTTCTTTGGAGGTTTTTGTGCCGTTTCCTTCAGTGGTTCTTGGTGCAGCGCCACCACAGGCGAGGGGAGGGAACAGGTGTTTAAATTATTTTACATTTCTTTGTCAGTGCAGTGTGGAAGAGAACCGCACCAATTTAAAATGCAGCAAATAATGCAATTATGGGATTTTATGTGAACACACCTCTCATAACGGTGAAACAAAAGAAAAGGAATGCAAGGGTTTTTTTTTACCTTTGTCTTTTTACATATAAAAAATAAATTGTTTTTTTCATGTATTTGTATTCACCCACCTGTTCTCTGATACCCTCACAGCTCAGAAGGTCTGATCTGTTCAAAATAGTACAAACATAAATCAGGAATTGATCCTGTTGAGGATTGCAGACACGTACATCTGCTGGGAAACTGGGTTTCCTCAGCTTTCTGTGACACTGACTGTGGAAGCGCAGAGGATGGAGAAGCTGTCAGCGGCACTTATTGTTAAAGATATACTGAATGACAGGATTTGGAGTCTTAACTCGTAGGTACAGAGTGCAGCGTTTATACCCGAGGGGTTGCTATCAAAACTCTCACAGTCGAGGAAGAGAGGCAGTAAATGCAACTTATACTAAATCTGTATCCTTGGAAATAAATTCATCTTACATTGTTGTAGCATAAGCCCAGTGATATATTGAGGTGGGGGTTTAACCATCACTCCAATTGTACATGTTGTCTTGCAGCTGCTTTTTTACAAGCATGTTCTCCTTGTCCTTCCCATTTTGAAGAGTGTCTCTGATTACTAACCAAAAGTTCCCCAGCTGTGATAAATTTAAAGAAGGGAGAGTAAAAATGAGAAAATGGTTGAGTTGCGTTTAGTTACATTTCTTCCTTGGTTACATAACATCTCAGGGGAAGTTCAACTCTATCAAGTAAGAAAACAAATAAATTGATAGATCCTCTTGTGTCTACAGCAGCTTAGTAGTGAAAAGGGCACAAAGAAAGTTTATCTCTGCTGAGCTAACAGACAGCAGCATTGATCCCAAGTTTGGTCCAATAAGCCTACTGCTGGAGCGGAGTTGCTCCGTGCCTTATCAGTGGGAGACTCGGCAAGCTGCATGTACGGCGCACAAACACTGCCACACGAGTCTGCAGCCTGAGACGGGAGATAAGGGCGAGTTGAAGCTGGAAAACAAAGGAGGACTGTCTTTCTTTTCTTTACACACATTCACTCAATCACAGCTTCATGTTGCATCATCAAAGCTCCGAACGACGAGATGTTTTCCTTCCATCGTCGTCTTAAGGAACAAAGGAGATAAAGCGGCACCGGTGTCGGCCTGGACCGTCGCCGCTCCCTACTCCCGACTTTTTCTTTCCCTGTAAAGCGCATCCGGCTCTCCTCAGTAGCTAACGAGGACTTACGTTTCCCGGTCTCGTTCTGCAAGATGGAAAAGTTCAGCCGGGGTTCGGATTCTAATTAGATATCACTCAGATGCTTTAGAGAACGAGTTCAGAACACAGTCTGGAAAGTCCCCTGTCTAGTTACAGACTTGTGCAGTGTAACACAGGAGATCTGTCTCTGCTTTCTTCTGTCAAAATGACAAACTAAATTAACGGAGAGGCTCGTCACTCTCTCTGGTTTAATTTGCTGCTTGTTCTTTTATTCTTCTGGCCCCACTCTCCTCCATGCTCTTCCCTACGAGCCATTCTTCTGTTAAAGATATTGGTAGATGGAGCGATAGCGTCAGATATCAAGCCCTTTCAGGTCGTTCTTTATTTTTGTTTTCTAATTTCCTCATAAGGTATAATGACACAGAGAAATGGATGCATTTTGAGGTGACAAGAAAACATTATCAAAATTAAATAAAGGGCAGGTAGATAACATTTTGAAGTAAAGATAAGCTTCAGGAAGGCTCTGCCTCTCTAAAAAAATTATTTATTTTTTTTGCCGCTTTTGTTGTTCCGTTTTTGCCTTCATTGACATAAATCAATTCAATAAGGTAACATTTTAACGTTTTAAATTTGCTTCTCTCCCACCAGAACAATCAAGGTCGAGGTTTACGACTGGGACCGAGACGGCAGGTAATTACTGTGGAACAGTGTGAAGTTCTCATATTCTTTGCTGACAAAATGGGATTTTGTATTTATTCATATTCATAAATTGTGCCGTTGAATTAAAACGACGCTGCCATTCACCCCAGGAAAAAATGATGGAGGATTTAAACTATGGAAAACCAAAGGCGTTCAGAAAATTAAAGATCTGTATGCCGATGGCATGTTGCTTACATTTGATCAGTTATGTAAGAAGTATTTAATACCCCCAAAACATTTTTTAAAATACTTACAATTGAAAAATTATATGTCATCAAAACTGAAAAGAATACTTGACATTCCACCCTTAACAAAAATAGAAGAGGTGTGCTTATAAGGGAAAGGTTTTCTTATATAGCTGTTCTATAATTTGTTGATTCTTTCCTCTAAAGATTCAGCAATTGATAACTTAGACTCTTGGAGAAGAGATAATCTTGAAGATATAGATGAGGAAGACTGGAATCAGGCTTGCTTAAAAGCACAAAAACAAACGATAAACACACGATTTAAACTTCTGCAATATAAATGGCTTATGAGAATAAATATAACACCAGTTAGACTTCATCATATGTCCAGTGATATTCAAGATACTTGCACTAAATGCTTATTTGAAAAAGGGACTCTTCTCCATTGTTTGTGGGAATGTCTTAAAATCCAGAAGTTTTGGAAGGATGTTATTGGGTGTCTATCTGAATTGTTTAAGGTAAAAGTCCCATTAGAGGTTAAAATCGGTGTTCTAGGAATATACCCAGCGGAATTTAAACAATCACAAACAAAACTAAATTGATAGATTACGGACTTCTTCAAGCCAGAAGATGTATTGCATTATATATGCAATAGATCTATAATGATCTATTATAGATCATGGACGCCCCCTCCCTGGCAGTCTGGAAGAAAGAAATTGCAAATTCGCTCGGACTGGAAAAACTAACATACATCACCAAGAGTAAACAGCGAGACTTTGGGAGCCTCTGGGAGCCAAATATGAGGATCATAGGGACTGAAGGCGGAGCTTATTAATGGATGTCTTGACTACAGTTTCTATTTACATATTATGTTATTTTTCTCTGTCTTAATCTAAAAGGTTTTGTATAATTTTGGAACTAAACAAATGCAGGTTTGAATGGTGAGTGCGTGAGTGAATGTAAGTGCGTATTAGTACACGTTTACAATGTTAAGTTTGTTGTTTGTAAGTTTGTTATGTCCTAAAAGAGAAAATTAAAATAAAATATATTGGGAAAAAAAACAAAAAACAAAGCTGCCATGTTTTGCCATTTAGATATTGCACCATTTAGAGTGAAGCAGTATGGTTCACCACATTACAAGTAGGAGCTTTAGAGACCATATCAAGACTTTCATTGTTTTGTCTGTATGCTGGAGGAAAACTGGCTCCTCTACTTATTCATATGCCATCATACAGACATCTGTAAAGGTAATGATGTAATACTCTGAAATATGCAATCGTGTAGATATTAAATGAAAGTGGGCCGAGAATAGAGCCCTGAGGAACACCAGATGTGATGAGGTGAAGCCTTTCCAGAGTCCTAACAGTCTCTTATTCTTCATTTGTCCTTGTAGCCATGACTATATTGGAGAGTTCAGCACCAGCTACAGAGAGCTCTCTATAGGACAGAGCCAGTTCAATATCTATGAGGTAAGTCTGAATGTGTGTCTATGATGAGCTAGCATGCACATTTCTGCAAAGTTGTTTTTTGTTTTTCATGGTCATTTTTTCGTTGTCAGTTTTGTGAAATTTTCTCAAGTCTTCTGCAATTTTAATTTCATTCAACTGGATCTAAAGCATTCGTTACAGGAGAATATTTAAAAATGTGTAAATTATCACCTCAGATTAAAGAAGCAAAATGAAGAGTTTAAAAGCTTTAGACAATGATTCAGATTTCTACAATGAAAACAGAGAAAAAAGCTGCATCTTGATTGATGAAGTAAATGCTGTATTTTGTCAAAGGGACACTATTATGTATTTTCCAGGCTTATAGCACCATTTTATAGCACAGTGAAGAAACCTTAAGTTATTATAAAAACATTGCGACTACTAAATATATGACTTAAAAGAAATTTGACTTTGTATTTTAATACCTTGAAATTCAGCCTCTGTCTTTTTAAAAACTCCTGCTCTTTCTGAAACTCTGCCTTCAGGAAGTCATCACAACATCACTCTTCTATTAACCCTTTAACAACGCTTTCACTCGCGTTTCACTGAGAAGTAGCTCGTAATAATGAACTCGGCTGATACGCTGTTCCACCACGCCTTTGCTTATTGCTGCTGGCTAGTCTGAAGGAATCGAGTTGGGGGTTTGCGGGGGACAGGAACTCTGAGGCGGAAGCTCAGAAGCATGGAAACTGCAACTCTGAGGAGCTGTGCCTCGAAGGTCCAACCAAGTGTTTTGCACAGCTGAATGGTTGCCATGGGAGATTACAGGATTTCTCAAACATGCATGAAAGAATCAAAGCCACTCTTCAGATATGTTTTTGATGAGGGAATAACTCAAAAATAGCTCCAAAAAAGTCCATTTTACATACTACTGGCCCTTTAATTATGTATGGCCTGATGCTACTATAGTGGCTCTCTAGTTTCCATATGTTGATTGACACACAGAGAAAAGCACCGGGGACGTCTTGCTTGTACAGCCGCTGTTCGCTTTAAGCTCTTTTATTGTCTTTTATATCTTATCTCACAGTAATAAACTATTTCCTTCACCTGCTTGACCTCAGTATAACCACACTGTATTACTTTTCTTTTGGAAATCAGCTTCACTGTTCTGTTTCATTTTTACTTTCCATCTCCAAAGGCACGCTCGCCTCATGGGTGCTCGCTCAAAGATAACCAAGGATAAACACACCAAAAAAAAGTCCACACGTTTTGCCGGTTGTTTTTCCTCGAGGCCCTCTTCCTCTGTTTAACCTTGGCACAGTTTAATGGGACCAGGAAGCAACGCTCCAGTGTTTGGGATTCAAGAGGAGTCTCGGCCTTGCTTCTGTCTGGCCCCTTTCATTACCAAAGCTCTTGGATGTTTTACAAACTTCTGGCAGATTTATGAGAGATGGCACCAATTGAGGGCAACAGCTGAAGATGGACTAAGAGCTTGAGCTTTATCTATACGAGGAGAGCATCTAAGGTCTGTTTGTCTTATAAATTCACACTAATTCTGCCTATGTTGCTCATAATGCTGCTGATTAAAGATGACATTTTTCTCCTTTGTGTCCTTCCCGCTCCATTTTGTCCTTTCGTCTCCTACCATCTTCCCTGGTCGTGTCTCGCCTCCTAAAGAACATCTGCTGTTCTGCCTTTATTTGCTAACAAACTCAACACAAAGAAACAAACTAATACAGAGAGACCTAAATGACAAAAATGAACAACCCAAAAATAATCCAACTATAAAGGCCAATAAAACCGAAATCACAAAAACCCATGACTCATGACCGATCATCTGGTAATCTGGTTTGTGGTTCAAACTAAGGCCAGAGGACACAGATGTTTTAAATCCTAAGTTATGGATTCTGTTGCCTTGATTCAGTTGAATGTTTTAAAAAGCAGCTACAGACTTTTCTGCTTTAAAATTATTTTTAATTAGTTAGGGCTCTCTTTTAGGATGCAATTTGTCTTTTTATTTTTAAACATCCTTCTGTTTGTCCACTTTATGCTCTATACATGTACAAAGTGTTTTATATAGACATATGAATGTTACTTTTGGCTTTTTACTTTTACTTACTCTGTCCTTCCCTTCTTTTTTTGCTTTTGTTTATGCCTTCTTGTGCCCTGCATTCCTTTCTTCATTCTTTCCTTTCTTGTCTCCTTTCTACCTTAAATGTCTAACTTTTCCTATATTCCTTGTTATTTCTTTGTACTTCCTCTCTTATATCCCTCCATTTTTTCTTCCTTGCTTTCTAGTGTCCTTATTCCTCCCCTCTGTCCTTCCTCACTACCTTTCTTGTTTCATTTCCTTGCCCTGCCTCCCTTCTTTCTTTCTGTCCTTCATTTTTTTCCTCTTTGCTTTCTTGTGTCCTTACTTCTCTACCTTGTTTTTTTTTTACTCTTTTCCTTATGTCCTTCCTCTCTTTCCTTTTTTGTATGTATCATGTCTTTCTTACTTACTTGGCATTCACCCTCCCTTCTGTCCTTCCTCTTCTCCTCCCTCACAGTCTCTGTTTTCTCTGCAGGTTCCATATTTAAAGCCTGCTCACAGTAGAAATATCCCTTTTTTATTTTACATATAAATGAAAATGATTTTGGATGAAAATGTGTAGGAATTCCTGCTTTGCTGCATGAGTAAAGTATTAAATTAGTGCATTATGTTTCCTTTTGCAGGTGATAAATCCCAAGAAAAAAGGAAAGAAAAAAAACTACAAAAACTCTGGAACGGTAAGCCAGAAACTCTGCTTCAGCTTTTTTTTTTCTCCCTCAGTGCAAAGAGCCGAGTTTAAAAGACCTGAAATGTGATTTTATGCTTCACTTCCCGCTGCCTCTTTCATCCTGTAAATAGAACTGGACATGTTTTTAAATTAAATTAGAGAGAAACACCTGCATATGTCCTGTCGGGGATCGTTAACTGTTACCCTATCGTTTCCAGGTAACGCTGCTGTCCTTCCTCGTGGACGTCGAAGTCACCTTTCTGGACTACATCAAAGGAGGGTAAGCGCCCGCCTGAAACGCGGGGGCCACATTTTTAATGAGGGCTGGCGTGCCGAGCGCCGTCCCTGTCTCGATAATCAGCCCTTCATGATGGCGTGTCTGCACAGTGCCAAAGATAATGATCCCTCTATGTGAGAGAGTTGGGCGGAAAAGTATACATTTGCATGTGAGAGGGCGACAGCAAAAGGATGGTGGGGGAGAGAGAGAGAGACTGACAGATGGGCTGACCCTAAGTCACACACAGATCAGTGTTTGTGTGTCTGCTTTCTGGTGTGTAGCGGCTTCCATGCGTTCATCCTCGCGTCTCTGTGCATGCGCTTGTGGACGTATGTTCGCAGGAGGGTTGACCATGTGTAGCTAGGCATGGCATAGATGCTCGCCTACACACTCTGCCTTCATTAGAGTCACAGAGGGGGAGACTGTCAAAGGAGAGCGTGCGTGTCTACAGCTTTAACAGAAAATGCCACTGATGCATTTGTGTTTACACGCTACAAAAAAGTTGGCTAGCTTGCAGCTTGTTTTTCGTCTTTTCATAAAAGTTTTTTGAAACAGTTTTTGTGGGTTTGAATTGTTTTGTGGCACAGACCCAAAGGAATAATAAAAACAACGCACTGCTTCTTTTTTTTTTAGATTTTATTGATGAGCCTCAATTTTTTATTTTATTTTTTTTGAAGAACAGAGCCTGCGCTTTCCTAAACCTAAAGTCTTAAATGTATGTAGCTAAAATTCAGTTATTAAAATGTCTTGGCCTTTAACACATTCATCACATGTTAATGTATTTAAGTTTCCTCTTGGAACTTTTGTCAGACAAAATTGTGAGTCGTATGCAGACATCTTTGTTGCGCTCTGTGACTCAAGGGGCAGCTACAGGTAACTAGCTGCTAATACACCTTTGCTAGCCAGCTAGCTAGCACAGTGCATCATTTTTACATTTATAGTACATCTGTCACAATACAGGTCTTAAATTTCACTCTTAATGGTCCTACAAATGTCTTTAATTTGAGTTGATAAAACCTGCAAGAGGCAGGGTAAAAAAAAAGAAAGCTTGCAAGGAGATACTTGATTAATACTTAGATGCCACAGCTATCCAGTTCAACTGAGGACGTGATTTCAGTAATAAAATGCAAGCCTGCGCTCCCACCTGCATATGTTCACACACTCACTGTCTGCTAACAAAGACATCCTCCATTATCAGTTCCTCCCCTAGTGTGGATTTCTCAGCCACTTTGTGCTGTTGTTGTTTTTTTTTCGTCTTTTTTTGGCACTGCATTGTGAGTGTAAGGTGGATGCTCCGACACCCTTGTGTGGGTAAATTAGGAGCCAAGTGCGGTTTCTCTGTTTGCAGCCTAAATGGACCGTAATGGTCCTGTCGCACTTACTCCAGTTGCGTAATGGGCTGACAGTATGTTTGTTTGTGTGCGTGGACACAAAGATGCTCTCTCGCACATTAAAGTGTGAGCACACACACAGACTTTCTTCTGTTTGAGCATTTTCCTTGTGTCTACCTGTCCAGATGGACTGTCGTCCAGGTATTTAGTCTCTTTTCCCTGCCTGCTTCTATCGTCACTGGTTCTTTGTCGTCTGACTGACGGCTGTTTTTGCAGTTTCAACCTAATCAGCTAATTGTTCAATTGAACCTAATTAGGAACTAGACCTGCTGATTGGATTAGCATAAATGACTAATTTGAAAGAGCTCTCCGTAAGTCCAGGTTGTCGGCGCTCTCATGCTTTTCCTTCCCTTTCATAGCGCTACCCGTGAATTGTAACAAAGAAACCCCGTTTTGTGCCGGAGTGATGATGAAGTGATGAATTGTTGCCGATATCTTTCATCTTTAACACCGTCTTTGAAGACCACCCTGTCACTCAATGTGACAGATATTGTTTGGTTTGTGAATTGAGCATAGAAACCAGAATAGAGGCAGGAGGGAGCTCTGCCGGCACTGTCGTCTTTCTGAGAAGCTATCATTAGCGGGAGAAGCGGACAAAAAAAATAAAAAAGAAATCAAAGAGAAAAAACGGAAAACGAGGCAGCTCCATGAAAAGACACCAGGCTTCATTCGAAAATTGAAACAATTCGTTCTGTTCATCTTACAATATAAAACACTAAAGTTCAGTATGGATTTATTAAAACACAATTCTGCAGTGGACAAACTTTAAATATGTAATCAGCACAACATGGAAGGAAGGAAGGAAATGAGAGATGTCGGACAGAAAGACGTGAGGCTAGACGATCGCAAAAAAAGTGTGAGAATGCTGGGAAAGAAAGGAAAAGAAATAATGCGAAGCAGGAAGTAGAGAAGTAAGAAAAGAAGGGCAGACACAAAACAAGCGGGAAGAAAGGGAAAATTCAATGAAGGAAAAACGTAGACAAGGAAGGAATCAATTGAAAAAAGGGTAAAAGATTCAAAAAGGAAGGTACAAATGACATTAATAAAAAAAGAAAGGGCAATAGGAAGGATACAACAAAGGAAATATAGAAGGTAGAAGAGCAAGAACAAGGTAGAAAACTAAAGGAAGGACACGAGGAAGGAAAGACCCAAAGTAGAAAGGAGGAAATTACACTAATAAGGATACAAGGAAGTTAATAAAGGAGGTAACTTTTAAAAAATGGAAGAGAAAATGAAGTCTAGTAATATTCAGGCCTTTTCTTTAATCTCGGTTCATTTGTCTGTCCTGTAAACATCTTTAAATTACACTATAAAAGAATAATAAGTTCCAAAACCTGTTAGCCTAACTGTTGAAGAGTACAGTGTTGCAGATGTCTACTGTATGAGACATTAATCAAGAAATCATGTGGTTTTCTGAGCAGATGAGCCCTCAGAAGTCCAGCCTAGTTTACAGGACCCATGCATGGTGTAAAAGTGAAGGTGACAACGGAGGTCGATGTAGAGGAGTCAAAGCGATCGGGCGTTTGGCTTCTTCTGCCGCCATATGGACGCTGTCCAACAGGAAACATCTGCTTGCCTCTCATCAGGAGAGGTCACTTCCCTCAACATCTGATGCTGTTTTCAGGTCGCTCAGTGCACTCATGCATACACACTTCGCCCTGGCACGGAAGAACAAGAAAACATTTTTTTTCTGAACATGATTTAAAGTTTTGGGCTTTTGTTTTTTTTTTTTTTTAGGCAGGAATATTCTCGTGTTAAAGCTTTCAGTAAACAAGTTATATTTTCGTATTGGTTGCTGATGAGGTGTTGCTGTAAATTTGAACTTCGTCAGCTTCAAATGAGTCCATTTCAAAGATCTGCATAACTCAAGATGCTTTTTTCATTTCAATTGAGTTCTGTTCTGGTAATTTTAATATAAAGATAAGATAAATTTATGTCTTTATTCAGCTAATATTATGACTATATTCTCATAATATTCTTGGGTCCTGATACTCCATCACATAACTAAGAGAAGGGTTGACTGAAATAAAAGCCACTTTTAAAAAACATTTCCTGTCATTTATAAAAGAAAGCGAGGAAACATAATTATTTTTAAGCCACATCGCCCTGTCCTTCCTCAGATTATTTTGCATATTCCATCCAGTATTTCCCTCCTGACCACTGCCAAGTTTATAGGAACCATGTATGTGCTCATGTTTTATTTATATTGGCTCTAGGCGAGGAGCTAATGTGAACTCAGAGTTCCAGAAAATGCAGCAACATTTTAGGAAGCAGGATAGTTTTTAAGCTGAGCTGCTGTGCCGTATTCAGCAGCAGGTCTGTAGATGACCAAGTGTTATTTTACAGCATCCAGGATCTACTTCTTGTCTTGCATGGTTTACGTCGCCCCTGCTTCTCCTGGCAAAATGTCGCTTTCCATCAGCCTCAGTGAATCAGTGGTATAGAGTGAATGTGCGTTGCATCAGCTGCATGTACGTGCCAGATAAGCAAGACGCATATTAGCATTTGAAGGGCTGCACTTTACTTAGAAGTTCTAAGTAACTTAGTTACAGCATTCTTAGTGTGAAGATTAAAAGTATGAAGCAACTAGAAGTGTTTTGGTACTCCAATATCACTGATAGTGATGCATAAGGAATAAGTAAGCACTTCTTGCATGACCAAAAGTGCAAAATCATTTTCCTGAACAAAGAAAACACAAACAAAACTGCAGACTAAATGATGGACCAGATTTCAGGTGACTGTTTTTTTTTTTTCAATTAAAAACACAAGGCAGTAATTGGTTAATTTATTTTGCCTTTCCAATACAAAATATCGTCCAGGTGTATTACCTAGACACTGGCTATTTCTGGAGACAAAATCTAAATCTAAAGACAGGGGAAAATGTCAGCTGCAAATCTGTCTTTAATTTGAGTGGAAATAGTAAAGCCCACTTTAACAATGACTTTTCTTTCACAGATGATTTGACTGGGTTACCTAGCAACACACAAACAAAAAAATAAATGTGGTTAATCATAGCTCTTTAAGGAAATTAGAATCTGCTAATATCAATTGAGTAAGGTCAGAGCTTTACCAAAATCAGATCTGGATGGCTTTGAATCTCAGATTGACTCATCAGTAGGCTTTAAATGTGTGTAATGCAGATCATGCAGAAATATGAATGATCATTCCACTCCGTTAAGTTTCTTTTGTGGTGGTTGTAACACATTCGTTCTTCATTGCTGTTAAGTTCACCTCGTCCTGTTTTTCCCCTCACAGTTTGAGTTGTCCTGTCGAGCTTTGTGCATCTGTGACGGCCAGAGGTATGATGGCAGGAGAGGAACAGGAACATGAATAATTTAGACTGCTCGGATGGAGCTTGTGTCTGCCAACATGAGGACCTGGACCAGAATCCACTTCTGACCTTGTGTCCCTACAGCTGTCCCCGAGAAAAAGCCTTGTTATTTTCCGGTGATTGAGTAAAGTAGCTAAATAGTGTTTACATGGCTGTAAAAACGGTGTTTCCACCGTTACTGATTCCTTTGGTTTTGTACTTAGTTGATATACTTATATTAAAAGCCACATCAAGTACTGCCAGACCAGTTGTTGACGGTTGACTGGTGATATGATGTATCTTTGCCCGGGGGCCCAAGTCCAGTCCAAACAAAATGCAAAACTGACTTGGAACAAAAAACAATGAGACCATGACAGTTAGACCCTGTTGGGATGATTAGGTCTACACCTTGTACCCATTAGTTTGAACATGAGGGCAATTACCTCTGGGCTCAAATAGATTTCTCTGCTTTTCATTAACCTGTGAAGGTAACAAGGATGATGACCCAATTGGCGCTTGACTTCAAAGATTAGTGTACAAGCGGCAGCGTTGAGGATTTGCCATGGCAAATTGCTTAACCAGATGATGTTTCTAGAGGTCAACATGTTGTGGAGTGTTTTTGATTTCGAATGAAACTTCAGTCTCTCCCAACTTGTGCTGTCAATACCTGCCATGTCCTGACTAATAAATGATGTCTCCTTTTGTTTTCAAAGGACCCAGATCAACTTCACGGTGGCCATTGATTTCACAGCTTCCAACGGTGAGGACACACTTGAACCGTATTCACACTTAAAGAGCTGCCTGAAGACAGAAAGAAAAAAACAACCCTGAGCACATAAGGGAAATTTATTCAAACATATGCAAATTGAGAAATCAAGTATTCCTTAATGGCCCCCCTCCATCACACCTGGCAGCTAAAGCTCAGTAGGCTAACAGGCTAAGATGGTGTTGATTACGGACCGAGTTATGCAGTTAGGTTTGAGCTCAAGCCATTCAGAACAGGGGGCAGCAATTAAGCTAAGTTCTGTTAAATGTAGCAAATGCTTTCAAGCAGAGGACGGACCAATGAGTCTGAACTGTTTGGCGCACATGATCCTGTGGGTCTGCCAGAAAACGTTTTTATGAGCAAGCGAGGTCATAATAAACGTCACATTAGCGCTGCCTCTGTGAAGTAACTGCATTTTTTAATTTGTTTACCCAGATTTTATTAACCTCATTTTTAACTTGCTCCCTGACGAAATTCCCAACTTTTTTTTCCCCTCGATACAGTAAAATATTTTCATAAAACTGATGGGTCGTAAAATATCAGCTCGCAGTCTCTGAATTTCTTTTGCGTTTCACAGGAAACCCAGCCCAGCCCACCTCTCTCCACTACATGAGCCCATACCAGCTGAACGCCTACGCCATGGCCCTGAAGGCGGTCGGCGAGATCATTCAGGACTACGACAGCGACAAGATGTTCCCCGCGCTGGGCTTTGGAGCCAAGCTGCCGCCGGACGGACGGGTGTCCCATGAGTTTGCCCTGGTGAGTGGAAGACCGGGACATGATATAAGAGTTGCAAAGTTCTACATTCTGCTATTGGACTTTCTTTATTGCGCATTAGCAAAACTTTTAAAACTTTTTCATATTTTGCCACTGTATAATCTCAATCGTTGATATTTTATAAGAAAGTTATTGGGAATCTTAAAGCAGGCTTGGATTAATAATTTATGAGGCTTAACTTAACCTTTTTCTGAGCAGAGTGAATTAAAGTCTCTTTGCTTGTTTCTTAAAGGGGCAGTACTATGTATTTTTCAGCCACATTGTGCCGTTGTGTAGCATAATAAAGTAACTGTTACCTTCAGTGCTATATATATCAAAACATGACTTAAAAGAAATTAAGCAATTTAACACCTTGAAATTGAGCCTGTGTTTCTTTAAGAAGCTCCTGCTCTTTCCGACAGTCCGCCTTCAGGAAGTCATCACAACAGCGTTTCTCCATTAAACGTTTACCAACGTTTTTAGGAACGTTTATGTTGAGCTCAGCAGACGTGCAGTTCCACCAGATGTTTGCTAACTGCTGCCGCTAGTCTGGAGGAGCTGAGTGGGGAAG
This sequence comes from Xiphophorus maculatus, assembly GCF_002775205.1. Lineage (NCBI taxonomy): Eukaryota > Metazoa > Chordata > Actinopteri > Cyprinodontiformes > Poeciliidae > Xiphophorus > Xiphophorus maculatus. The sequence goes on along the minus strand of NC_036459.1, from coordinate 14,703,939 downwards.
AGGGAAGCTCTCTGAGGCGGCTTTTGGTGATGGAATAACATCATAACATTATGAAAAGCTTAAAAAAATGATTTGACATAACACTGCCCCTTTAAGGATTCAGTTACATTTCATTACTCCGTCTCCTTCACTTGCTTGTCCAAAAATATTGCAATAACCGACCTTTCCTCACGTTTTCAGAACGGTAACCCTCAGAACCCATACTGCGCAGGCATTGACGGCGTAATGGAGGCCTACTACCAGAGTCTGAAGTCCGTTCAGCTCTACGGACCCACCAACTTCTCCCCCGTCATCAACCACGTCGCCAGGTACCACACACACTCACTTTTTGGAGTTGTAGTGTAATTAAACCAACTTTTCTTTGCTCCTCCACTCGCATGTTTTCTACCACTGCTTATGTAATGGGTTTCATTGGAGTATGTGCGAAAGAACGCACCGACACCAAACACCCTCAATCTCAACCGAGGATGTTTTCCGTAATGAGCTCTGTGAGGCGAGTGTTGCCAGGTAGCCAACAAGAAGTGTTTTTATTTAAGGAGTTGATTACATGTTTGTTTCTGTCTGCGCTGCGATGAGAGCACAAATCATGCCGCAGGGTAGGAGAGCTGGCGCGTCAGACCAAGTTCTCTGAAAAACACATTAAGAAACTTTTCATACAAGGATGTAATTAAAGAGGTGCACCCGAGTGATGTCTCATCAGGTTATTTCACAGATCTGAGGGATAATTTGCTAAAATCTTACCGGCATGACGAGACAAAAGCAGGGTTTGTGAGAAAAGACCTGAATATAGATGCATAACATCAGGCTTGCTCCTGCTTTGTGATCACCCACTGTTAAGGACACTCAAATAAAGCACTTTATTAGACTTAATAAGTACACAAACGTACACAGATGTGGGAAAACACCAAAGTTTGTATGCAAGAACCACTTTGTATCGAACAATACCATGGTGAAAAGACATTACCCGTGACTTTAGTGAGGAAGCTGCAAGTGCACATCAATCTGGGAACCATTGCAAGGTTGTTTCCAAACAATTTGTGGACTGTCCATTTTCACAGGAGTGAACGTGCTAACAAGGTTCAGAAGAGATTTCTTCTGTCTTTGCTTTTTTTTCACAATTAAATGGTCAAAGAAAATGTTAATTCCAGTCGAAGATAATCCGAGTAAACACAAAAGTCAGTTTTTAAGTAACAAATAAGTGTATTTGTAATGAGAAATAGACCATCCAAACTAATGTGGCCTTATGTTAAAAAGTATTTACCCATAAATTAACCACTTTGTGGTCTTTTAATTTTGCAGCTTTAGTGCGTTGTTAGACAAAGACACGCCTTGCTTAGATTGTACTACACCATTAAAGTCAAATTTAAATCCAAACTTTGACTAGGCCACTCCTCAGCCTTAAGTTGATTTTGAGCTCGCTGGTGTGCCTCTTTCTGCACAACCCAGAGACTAAGAGCACTTGGGTTGTTGTGCAAAGCTAAAAACTAGATGTTTTTGCGCTTCTATTCCCAGATATGCTTCTTCTGTGAAGGACGGTTCTCAGTACTTTGTGCTCCTCATCATCACCGACGGCGTTATCTCGGACATGGCCCAAACGAAGGAGTCGATTGTCAATGTGAGTAACCTGGTCTGTAGCCGACACTTCTCGACCGGGAAAGTTCGACACTCATTTAGAATCTAAAGCTCAGATTTCTAGCATAATTACCCTCAACAATGATTCTGCTTCGTAAACGTAATGAATGATACAATAAAATATAGTAAATATACTCCATATTAAACATTTTTTTAGAAAGCTATGGACTTTATTATAAAAATGGAGTTGATCAATGTGACACGAACTGGGTTTTTTTTAGTAATTACGTATAGATTGAGTAAAATGTCCATGAAGATTATTAGAAATCCTTGTAAAATGTTGTACAAATGCCTTTAAATAAATGTTTTTATTGCAGTAGCATCATCTCATCTTTAAAAAAAAAAATAATAATAATAATTTAAGTTCTTTTATTCAGTAGGAAAACATGACACATGAAGAAATAATTGGACTTTGCACAATAACATTGTCAAACCCAAGCAGAAACTTGGGTTTCATTTTCAAAAGAGTAGTTCTGGTTAAAAACTTTAAAATCTCTACACGCTAGTGGTGACATACCAGCACCAGATACGTCAAGAAGAAGAAATCATATACTTCTGATATATCAGATTAGTTAAGTATCTGATCAGCAATAACTTCCACTCATATATTTAAAAGCATCAGTTGAATTCATTAGAAGTCGGCCATTAATTTATGATTTTTTCATGTTTTTCTTTGGATCCCTCGGCTTCCTTTGGAGAATATTTCATCAGATTCAGACTTTAATTAAACCAACATCCTCCACTGCCGTCTTGTTTTCTGGGTTATTTTCCCCGTCGCTCCTGATTACATACTCCACTCTCTGAATGACAGCTAAAAAACAAGTCGCTATTTTCTAATCAGCTTGTTTTGTGGATAATTATCAGCTTCTAACTTTACTGACAAAGAGACGTCAGAAAAATCACACATTATGGCGTTTATCGGTTATTTTTATTGTCCAGAAGCAAAAGTCGAACCGAAGAAGAAGGAAAGAAGCTGTCAAGAGAAATGATCTTCCTTTCTCTGCTTTGCCACTAAAGACATTATGTAACAAGAGAGCCTTTACTCTTCTCTTGTTTTTTTATTAGTTGCATATTCCTCTAACGGTGTGCTTTCCACCCCTTCCCTGTCCTCTCCATCACTGTCGACTCAAAGCGAGCTCCAGAGGAAAGAGTACAAACAAAGCGAAGGGGTTCCTGTGAAGCCAGCGACCCGAGCCTTTGAAAGAAATAATGGGCTGTAAAGCGTAGAGAGCCGACGTAACGATAGAGTAAAACAGTTGGAAAGGACCAATATTAGGTGAAAAAGGAAAAGACAAACTACAGGCAATAGAGGTGAACGTTTACTGAGGGGAAACACACACACACACAAAAAGACATCTAGATAGGATCATCTGTCTCTCTCTTCTGCCTGAAGTCAGATCATCACTCAGACACACTGAACTCTCACACACACACACACACACACACACACGCACACACCATTGATATCCTCCCTATAATACACCCTTCAAAGCTCTACCCACAAACACGACGTAAACTGGTGTCATTTGCTGGCTGTCGGTGAGGTCAGCTGCTCTTGTACACTTTCTTATCTGTAACACGAGTGACTGTGACGTCTCAACCCACACGGCACTACAGGCGGAGGGAGGCGCGCACCAAACACTCACACAGACCCCCGCTCAGACCGAGCGCGCAGCGCCACGCACCAACGTGGCCTTTGTGTGTTTATTGGAAAATAAAATGTACCATACGGATGACTGAACAATTTTATCTAATTTAATCACATTTAGATTAAGTTCATTGTTTATTACGAACGTTTTCTTCAGAACATGGCTTGTTGCTTTTAGCCGGGACCCCACGTCATTTTTTTGTCAATTCATATTTCATTTTCAAGGATCAGCCGACTGTGAGGCAGTGACGCTCAGATAATTTTAGCCATGACAGTCAGAAAGTAGGTCATGTGGTCAGGTTTGTTTTCAGCTTTAAGCATGCTGAGGTGAGTAAGCACTCTGGTTATTGTAGCATGAGATCAAATAGTGTTGCTTAGCTAATCATCAAACTGTTTATTAGTCAGAGGTGTTATAATGCGACCTTGCGGTTATTTTATGGCTTTAAACCAGTTAAACTAGTACTTTTAACTTTCTCTTTTAACATTAGCTGGTTTTTTAACACTTGATTTCTTTGTGTAATTGAAAAACACTTGAGGGATAATTATCCTGCTTTAACAAATGCAAAGTTTGGGAGACTCTTTTAATCGTCTATGGCTCTGCTTTTTTTTTCCTCTCTGTGTTGTAGGCTTCATGTCTCCCAATGTCAATTATTATTGTGGGAGTCGGTCCAGCAGAATTTGATGGTAAGCTATACCTAATACGACAAAAACAAACAAATAAAAAGCTTTGGATACTTTTACATTTTTCAAGTTACACACTTAGATTAGATTTCAGCCTCCAGAATTGACTTGCATGCCTTTATAATTTAGGTTGTGGTTTAACGCTTTGTCTTCTTCTCAGCCATGGTCGAGTTGGATGGCGATGAAGTCAGAATCTCATCCAGGGGAAGATTTGCAGAGAGAGACATTGTTCAGGTAATCAGTCCCTTTTCTCCACCTCAAATTTCATGGCAGTTTCAAATCTGTGTCTAAGGTTGCAGCACAGTTTTGTTCTGTGGTTGGGGTCACTCTGGATTAAGGTTGTCATTAAATTGAGGTCATGTTTGTAGAAATGTCACTAAATATTGGCTTCAGTATCCATTTTATCCTCACTTCTTTGCTTCATTTTTCAGCGAAGTGCCTCTTCAGAAACTGTGATATTGTCCAAATCTATACTAAAACTCCAACGTGTTCAATGTGTTTTTATGTGTATAATTTGGTGATTATGCATCCTTGATATTTTCTGGAGTGTGTGTAAGTTATGCATTTTTTCCTGCTTCCCTCCCTTACTTTATAACTTAATCTGGCGCCCGTGGGTGCACCAGACTCTCACTGGAAAACCTTGACACAGACGCAGACAAAGAGCCACCTCTTGGCCTTTTCTCATTAAAGTAGATGAATAGAGACCTTCAGCTCTACTCCCTGTCCTAATGTCATGTTTGAAAAACCAAGAGAGCCTTTTGGATTCTTTAGATTTGAACATTTATATTTTAAGCACTCATTTCTTTAACCCTATTTACAACCTCTTTCTTTTTTCCATTCCTACCTATCCATATCCCCCCTTTTAATGCTGCTGCGCTGGAAAACGTCACTAGTAATACCAGTCGGATTCATGCTATATCCCGGCACCGATGCAAAGAAAAGACGTTCAGTCAGACTGAGCAGTTTGTTCGACTGTGACCTTTATGTCACCATCATCATACCGCGCTGCCTGGCACCCTCCCATACAGCCACACGGATGCTCATTAGCCGGCTTTTTCATAAGCGGATATGCACACATACAGTGTCTTCGTACGGGGAAGAAGAAGAACAAGAAGAAAAAAACAACTTAGTTTCACCCTTGGAGTATTGCTCCAGCTCAGCCTGCAGATTCTCATTATGAGCAAGTTATTAGCCCAAATGACATGGCAATAGGATCTTGTTACTGCAGGTGGAAACATCCAATAAAATAAAGGAATATTTTTTTTATCTGTGATTTGTTTTTTTTTTTGCTATTAATCATGTTTTAGACCAGTGGTTCTCAAACTTTTTTCAGTGATGTACCCCCTTAAAAATATATTTTTAGTCAAGTACCCCCTGACACGGGCAAAACATTTTTGGAACAAAAAAGAGGTACAGTGCCTTCTTTTTCACTTTATCTGTACTTTCAGCAGCATTGCTGCTACGCTTTAGCCACGTCTCCATAGTTACAGTGTAATCATGATAACGACAGGTCATTGACGAGTGCCCTGGGTCCGTGGGTCAAACTAACTTGGTGGGGGGGTCCGTTTTATTTTAAAGGATATTGAAACTAAATACTGAATATAAAATTCAGTGCATGAACACACATTTATATTTTATCGAACTTTTTACAAAATAATTTTTCCCAAGACTTATTATGAGGAGCCTACTGATTTTTTAAAGATATTTTGAAAAGCTTCACGTACCTCCTGCAGTACCTCCACGTACCCCCAGGGGTACGCGTACCCCCATTTGAGAACCACTGTTTTAGACCATATAGACAGTATATGTGCAGTCAAATCACAATGAAAACGTCTTGAGTTTCACCCCCCTTGTCATGAGGTGAAGTGACACTCATGGTTAAATTATTGGATTTACACACATCTCCTCTTTGTATGTTGTGTAAAAATGTTTAAACATGTGTACAGCACCATAATAAAACAGACATCCAATTTTGAACCTGAGGCATCGGCTGGAACTGCCATGACCTTTTTGTTTGTCTCTCCAAATGACTAAAATTAGACCCAAATCAAAATGATATGATTGACTTTTATTCATTTTTATTGCTTATTTTCCTGTTTCACATTTGCCGCCTGCTGTACACTAGAAAACTATGCTTTGAAATTATATTTGCCAGTCCTTTAGCAGAGAAGAAGATATTTTAAGGGCTGTGTGTGCATTGAAGTAGCCAGAGATGCTAAGAAATTTGAACTTGCGGTAACTCTGTGTTGCCATTTATGTCGTTGACAGTTTCTCCGAGTCTTTCCAGTAATTCTTTGTTCGTTTTTCCTTCCCAGTTTGTTCCATTCAGAGACTACATCGACAGAAGCGGGAACCACATTCTAAGCATGGCCCGGCTCGCGAAAGACGTCCTGGCCGAGATCCCGGACCAGTTCCTTTCCTACATGCGGACCCGGGGGATAAAGCCTTCGCCGGCGCCGCCTCCCTACGCGCCGCCGGGGCAGCCCGTCCAAACCCAGATATAAGGAGCGGTAGAGAGTCAAAAGTCTTACAGTCAGGTGTTCTCCAAACTTAACGCGCAAAATACTTCCGTCTCCTTAAAGCCGCTCTCTATGCTTTGCCGTCATGGATGGCCCGGGAGGGGGAAGAAGGTTTTCTCGCGGTCAGGAAGCTGCATGTCAGGCCCAAAAGGTGCTTCAGAAGGAAAACGCAGCAAGAGTCTGTTTACTTCCACTATTGAGCATTCCTGTAATTGTCTGGATTTTGATAGGATGTTTATTGTTTTTCTTCTATCGTGTGGGTGTGAGTGCGAGTGAAAACCTAGAATATCTCTGGAGAGAGCCGATAGATTCAAACTGTGCGGAGAAAAGAGAAGCAAAAACGTGAAGAAGTTAATGATCTGGATTGTAGCTTGGAAAAAATGTGAAGAGAATGTCTGCAGACAAAAAAAAAAGAAGTCACTTAATCTTCTGTAAAAAAAAAAAAAAAAAGAAAATATGTATTTTCTCTTTCTCTTTTCTCTCTCTCAGACTCATTGTTTACAGTAAATGCTAGCGAGGATTTTTACTGTTGATACTTTTATATACATACAGTTTCACCATAAAGGTTGTAATACTTTCTCTTCTCCTGGCTTTATGTCAGGTAGCTGCAGTGCAGGTCCTGGTAGCCCTACTGTACCGTACCGTGCTGTACCGTACTGGACTGTATTCTGGTGTTTGTATTAACCTTTTGCATGCGTGTAGCCTCAGTCAAGTGCATGCAGATAGTGACCCTGCACTACCTCTTTTCTCCATACTTGTGTTTGTGGGACGTAAATTCCTGTGTCTCACTTGACTTCTCTTCCTTTGTGCCTCTCACTCTTTTAGTAGCTGTGTTTCCATCCAACTTATGTTTCTTTCCTGTGCTTTATTTATTTAATATTATAATTTTTTTAATCAAATTTCTCTAATTTTTGAAGTTCAAAAGGTTTGTTCTTATAATGGAAAGTTTTGTGCATCACTTTAACCCAGACAACACATACTTTGTTTGTTGAATACAACTCAAAAATGTTTGAATTACAATCCCATCGCCAGGCGTTTGATTAAATAGTCAAATGAATCAGTTGCGTTTTGTGCTAACAAAATGCTAGCCTTCCATAATATTAGAAATGTACCACAACATCATAATGCTAGCTTTTCTATTTGATGTTAGCATTAAGATGTTTACAATGGATACTCATACAGGTAAAAAGATGTAGGCTGATGTCAGATAGCCTCCAACATTAGCTGATTGTTTTGAGCTAGCCTACCGTCCGCAGCCAAACTGAACTGGACTGCTAGCATGTTGTTGATTCTTAAGTTGGTCGTACACACTGATAGATATATTGGTTACCTCTAGTCCAGTTTTTCAAAATTAATAAAGCGCTACAGCCTTGAACAGATTCCCTTTTACAGCAACTTGCCAACATCAGCTGACTCTTTTGTGAGCTAGCATAGCTTCCATCGCCAAACTAAACAGAACTGCTAGCATAGCTTCCATAGCCAAGCTAAACAGAACTGCTAGCATATTGTAGATTTTTACTTTTCTCATATACGTAAGCAGATTTTTTTTTTTTTTTTTGGTTTTCCCCAAGTCCAGTTTTTCAAAACTAATCCAAATTTACGGCACTTGAAACACTTTTGAGCGACTCTAAATTTTATGTAGCATTATTGACTGTTGAATGGAAATGTAGCTACTGTCTTCATATTCAAGTCTCTCTTTTTTTTTCCCTCCAAACTTCCTTGCTAATCATGGCCAAGGGGTTTCATGTCATTGTGTCCTCACACCACTTTCCTCCCGCCATGTTTTAACACCTCAGCAGCTGCTCTCAAACTAAATGCTGTTTGAGCAAAAAGAGCCCAGTGGTCAAAAATGCATCGAAAATCTAAATTATCCCATTGCGTGCGTTTGGTTTTCGTTTTTCTTTTTGGTACTTTGTGGCGAGCATGTACGTGCGTTTTGCAGGTTTTTATTACACCTTATAGCTTTGATACAACTTTGTACACAAGTTTTAATATTTGTATTTGTGTGTGCCATGGTCTGTGCGAGTCGTGATCCACCGACAACGTCCGTTGAATTAACACTGATGTCTTCTATTTTGGTTGCGAATGTGGGTTGGATGCTGTCCGATTTGTGCTGTCAGCGATGAATGAGAATAAAAGATTGAATGAAATAACGTAATAGCAGGTAAATTATAAAAAGGTTACCGAAGTAATATCTTTCCACACAGGTATAAAGTACTTAGTATTACTAAAAGTTTTATTTATGAGCTTGATGAGTATCAACACAATGTTAAAATGAGAAATATAAGATAAAACTCCGAACAAAATATTTTTTTAATTGGATAAATTCAATCTTTTAGGCTTAATACAGCTTAAATACAGAGTACATTGGGAAATTACCTATTCAAAAAGTAATTTCCCAATCAGACCTGCAACAGTTGCCTCTGAATCCCAAACTTATGGCATTTTCTTTCTCCCTCGTTCTCATGTGCGGTCACTGTAGCAGTCTGACTGAACCAACTGTGTGTTTGGTAGCTTAGCTACAGCTGCTGTGTTCAAAGCTTAGCTGGACACCTCATTAGGACAGCAGGTCAAAATGACCAGCTCATTACCGCATCAGATGCGGTGTAAAACACAAGCACTAAACTGGAAACTGATCCTGCACTGTGGGGTTTACTACGGGCTGCATTGATTGGATGGGCAAATGTGTTTCTGATGTTCGCTCTGCGTAACTTCGACTACTGACTTGCCATGTAAAACTGTGCTGGGTAGAGTTCAGGTATTTTATTTATTATAAGTTCAACTCTAGATTAAAAGGAAAGTGTCAGAGAAAGTTAGCCAGGACTGTAGAGCGGTAAGTGACCTGTTTTCTGACAGCCTGTCGGTGCTTCATTTCATTTGGAAAATTGAAATAAATTGCCTAGGTGATGCTGAGTAGGATGGTAGCGCTCTAATTTCCCCAAAGGTCGTATTCCAAACAATCGTGACCCTAAATGTAAGCCCTGGTATACATCTAAGTCAATAAAACAGGGATAAAAAGAATTGGCAGTGAGAATATTCTTTTTCCCAGTTGGTAACGACTGTTTTCATCTCTTCTAACGTTTAAAGTACAAACAAGGTTCAGAGATGACATTTGTAGGGATTTGTTTAGATATCTGAAGATCATCTCAAGACCTTTTACCTCTTTTATAACTGATCCAAACTTTGGAAAACCTGGAAAAAGGAATATATGCTGGCATTTTTTTTATGTCTATACAGATTTTTGGGGCCCCAGTGGCCTTTTATTGAATAGTGTAAACAAGAAATAGGGTGGAGAGAGAAGAGGAAGACATGGAGCAAATGGCCCAGGACTGGGAATTGAACCCAGGACAACTCCATCGATTAGTACCGCCGCTGCACTTGGTACACGTGTTCTACCAACTGAGCCACCCAGAACCCTGAATACACACTGATTCATGTCCTAACCAACTAGTACAAGTTTTCACAAAATGTTTGGGCGTGACGAAATATCGACATTCCGAGGTTCCATTTCTGTTGCCAAGCAATCTAAATCATTTTATTATTATTTCATTAAATAATTAATTGGCCACTTGGTGGCACTCATGGACTCTATGGTACACAACCATACCAAGATGGTCAGGCAGCCACTAGTTAACATCACCACATGGTGTGTGATGTTTTAGTTAATTTGTTTTTACAAAGCCATGTATACAATCTCCTGTGTAATTGACTACATTAATTATGTCCTTCCATAAATATTATGACCAGAAGCCTGACTTTAAATTTTAATTTAAAATTTGATATTTTGTAGATCTGAATGTTTTACACATCGACTGGTGATCAGGACGGAGATTTTTCTCAGCCCTGAGTTCACATGTGAAGCAAATCTCTTCGGCTTTTAGTTCCTTTTGCTTAATTTCTCATGCTGTCTTTGGGCCTATATATGTATATATATATATATATATATACATATATATATATATCGGTGGCACAGCTCATTAAATCTGCCTATTCATGAAGCCAGAAGTGTGTTTATGAAAGTGTGTGTATGCGTGCATGTAAATTACTCTGTGTGTGCGAGGCACATTTATAGGACTTTTTATATATATATATATATTATTATTATACCAAGTGAAGTGTTAACACAAGTAAGATTTTTGTTTACTACAGATATCCAAATAATATGTTGTATGCTTGTCATATCTTCTTAACGACGTGCACTACTATGTTTGCATGTACAGTTTTACAAGGGATGCACTAGATCCTTTTGTTGAAGACCGAGTGTTTTGAAATCTACAGATTACCTACATGAAGGATTAACTGTACAAAATGGCCTTAAATCTTTCGCTGACTCTCTTGGAATTGTGCGATGCCTTCTTCAGAAAACTGTTTTATTGAAAACGATTTGATCCGTATCTACTTTGTGTCGGTGTTTCTATTGCTTTCTTGTGTTTTCTTTGCACAAAGTTCAGTTCTGGGATTAAAAAAAAAAAAAAAGTCTATAAATCTATATATCTTGTACTTTTTCTGAACCCGTGACTGATCAGATGAAGCATGGCGAAGTACTGATTGTCTGATAATACATAGATGACTATTTCTGTATTGAACTATGGATTTTTAAATAAATATTCATATTAAACTCGGCTTGCTTTGCCTTTCAGTAATCTGGAAGTGTTCAGTGAACATCTTTTGCCGTTTACCTCGTCCTTTTGCAGTCTGTATTGAAGTAACACGCACACATCGATGCAAAAGCACATCAATGGTGTCAGTTTGATTTGTTGTGGTTCAGTTTTGCAAAGAAATTCTCATCTTTTAAGAAATGCATACTTCATTTTTGCGATTTGATGCCCCGTCAGGCAATAACACACAAATATGGCGTTATTATCTGATGGGGGTTGATGAAGTTCTTCGAAGCTCAGCAAGTACTTCCACAGCCGCTGAGATTCATTTTCCCAATCCGAATTGTTTTTGTCATGTTTTTATGACGCCCCCGACTTCTGAGCGGTGGGAAGTCGTTTTGCTGGTTCCAGGATTTGAATTTGCTCATAAAGATGCCAAACTTTTTAAAATGTTGTAAATGATTTGATTCATCGTAGACGAGGCTTACTCCTCTAAAGTTCAGCCAAGTTGGCTGGATTTCAGAGGACCTGTCGTTTACAGGGGAACCTGATCTCTGCATGCAAGATGAAACGTTTTGATAATCGGCCTCGAGATTATAGAATTTGTTAAAGGAGTAATAATTTGTATTTTCCAGCCACATGGTGCCATTTTATAGCACAAACAAGTAACTGTTACCTTCAGTTGTAATGAAAATGCTGCCAAATGTGATTTAAAAGGAATGTGACTTTGTAATTAAATGCCTTGAAATTGGGTCTCTGTCTCTTTAAAAACTCCTGCTCTTTCTGAAACTCTGCCTTCAGGAAGTCGTCACAATATGGCTCCTCTATTAACCCTTTAACAGAGTTTTTATCAGAGTTTCACTGAGAACTACCTCAAATAATGGCGCATAAATGCAATAAAACCTTTTCATTTTCAACCATTCTCAGCCTTTTCAACAGCTTAAGGGTGGATCCATCTCGTACACTGCACCGACACAGGAAACTTCTGGTGTCCCCTCAGTGCCTTGGATCGCTGGCTCAGTGGTGAGATGCAATGAGAGAGGTTCCACTTGGCTCACTGCCGTGTCGGCGAGATGTTGTCTCCACCGACAGCGACAGATTGCTGGGGAAACATGGTCTCTATGGGGAAAAACTGAAGCACATCAACGCCTTGGAGTTGGAGGCTGTGCAGTGGGCGCTGCAACACTTCCTCACAGGCCTGCACGGAAAGCATGTCCTGGTGCGGTTAGACCATTATTTGGTGGTCTCTCATATCAACCATCAGGGAGGAACGTTGCTGAGGCTGACCCTGGGCAGCCCCTCTTTTTGCCAGCCTGAGGGCAGCTCACATTCCAGGGGTGCAGACTGGGCCGGACGATATTCTGTCTCGGGGACGACCGCCACCTGGGAAGTGGAGGCTCCATCCAGAGGTAGTGGGGGTGACTTGGGAGAGGTACGGCAAAGCAGCTGTAGACCTATTTGCGTCCCAAGAGACGACACATTGCCCGCTTTGGTTCTCTGCCAGTCCCCTGGGCCAGGACGCACTGGCACACGACTGACTGACAGTGCTGCCCTACGCATTTCTGCCACTTCCCCTGAAGTGGCAGAAATGCCCAAAACTCCTGAGAGCCCAACACTCCTGAGAGCATTTCAGGAGGGGCATCAGGTCCTACTAGTCCTCCTATGGCCTGGAGAACCTGGTTTCTACTGCTGATCAGGCTCTGTTGCAGTTCCCACAGGAAGGACGTTCTGCCACAGCCGGGGGGGTCAGATCCTGCATCCCAATCCCAGTCGCCTCCAGCTCTGGGTTTGGCTGCTGACCACACACTGGTGTACACCCATAAGTAGAAGGTTTTTAACAGCTGCTAGACATGAGGACCCTATACACGGTCCTATTTCTGTTATTTTAACCTTCCTTTAACCTTCCTTCTCAAGGTCAGTCTCCATCCACTCTGAAAGTTTATGTTGCTGCTATCTCTCATTTGCATACGGTGGTGGGTAGAGAGACGTAGTAACTAAGGTTCTATGAATCCCAGATGACGGCCAGAGCACTCGGTCCCTCGGAATCATCTTGTTTCAAGAGAAGATTAAGGGACTGAGTTGTCATTGACATGTGACTATATAGACTTACCAATGTCACCAGGGGTCACATGTGATCATGTTGGTATAAGATACTTGACCTGTACATGCGCAAAAACACTCATTCAGTGCTTTAAGGACCACCTCTGGCAGTCATCTAGGATTCATAGAACCGTAGTTAAAGTCGTAACTTTCGTTCCGCTGCGTCTGCCATAATAACAGATTGCTTGTCGGAGGACAGCTCTACTTCCACATGGGAGCGGAGCTGGCAGCATGTCAATTAGACCAAAGCTCTTCTTGTGATAGAAAGTGTGAATTTTCTGACAAACAGCAACAAGCTTTAACTCTACAAACATTTTCCGTCTGAAGGTGGAGTACAGAAAAAAAAAAGAAAATTAGACAATGCAAAAATATTTACTATATGATAAAGACAAAATCCAATGAGGTCTAAAAGTGATATCATTGAGATTAACTCTGCATTGGTGTCCAACAGTCTGGTTCTGCTTGAACTTGTCTCACATTGACTCTGGTCTCAGTCTTATTCATTTCTAACAGATGCAGACATGTTCACACAGAAAGTCCCTCACACATTGTGACTCCATGACCAGGAATAACTTTCTATAGCTTTCTTTATGATCTGATGCTTGAGTGAAAAAGCTGCAGAGGTTGAACTGATCCTCTCTGAGTCTGGAGGAAGGAGTCATGTTCTCTCTTCAGCCATCAGATTCTTCACTCAGACTCTCTCTGGTCAAACTGGGATCAGTGGAGTTCCTTCATGGATCTGTCGTCTGACTGCAGAAGAAGAAGAAAAACGGTCAGATAAACAAAGAGAGACAAAAGCACAGAAATTAAGAAACAAACCTTTAACTTTGAGCAGAACTGTTTTCTCTCTCTGAAGTTTTCCCTTCAAGCTGTAGACTAAACATCTGTACTCTCCACTGTCTCTCTCTGTGGGCCGTCTCAGACTCAGACTGAGGTCTCCAGTCTTCAGCAGGTCTTCATCCATCCTGGTTCTGTTTAAGTAGGACTGGTTCTGCTTCTCCAGCTGGTCAGAGTTATTCTGATAAACATGGACTGTCACGTAGTTTCCTTTTCTCCACTCCAGTCCAGCGTCTCCAGGTAGATCAGGTGTTGTTCTGAACGGCAGCAGGACAGACTCCGCCCCCTCCTCCACCTCCACCTGGCAGTCTGAGAGACGGTCAAGGTGAGTTTACATTGCACTGTTTCCTCCTGCATCCTCCCTCATTCAGACGCATGTTGAATGAAAACAGCAGACTGTAAAATACTATTATGGCAAAACTTTAAGCTTGGCCTTTAAAGTTAAGGTGTGGAAACTTTAGGTTTTGAGAGCTGCTGTTCACTCACTTATTGAGGAAGATTATTATTTTTGAACCATGGATGTTTTTCACAGAAACAGAATGTTAAACCAGACATTTGCGGTGTTTTCTCTTTGTACATGGTGCTGATGTTGTATAAGAGGAGGTGAAAGTGAATATATGGTGAAGAAGATATAAAAATAATTGATGTTCTTTGTTAGCTTCACTCTCAACCCCTGGGACCTTCGGGGATCTGTTATCAGCTTCTTGAATAAATTAATAAATTGGCAAAGTGCATCTTCTGCAAAATTATTGATTCTGTGTATCTAGCTAAAAATTCTGTCTCATTTTAAATAGGAAAATGTTCATGACAGAACAGAAATATCAAATGTAATCCACTGACCTTTGACATTAAGCTGAACTTGTTTCTTCATCAGGACGACTCCGTTCCTGCTGGAGACTTTACAGGTAAAGATCTCACTGTCTCCATCAGTGGGCCATCTCAGAGTCAGACTGAGGTCTCCAGTCCTCAGCGGTTCTTCATCCATCTTGGTTCTGGTTCTGTAGTACTGGCTCTGTTCTCCAGGCCGATCAGAACCGTTCTCATACACGTGGGCCTTCCTGTCTGGGCTCTTTATCCACTCCACTCTCACATCTCCAGGCAGATGATCTGTGGTTCTGCAGGGCAGCAGGACCGACTCCATGTCAGAATCCACCGTAATCTGATGTTGGACTGAGAGGACAGCAGAGGACAAGATGATCATTATAGTTAACAGCTCATAAGAACGAGCCTGGTACCTCATACTCCCACAGAGGCCTCCCAGAACCCCCCAGGACCCAGCTGAGGGTATAGAGCTAGTCCAGTGTTCTGCAACCAGAACCAGAACCACACTGCTCTTCCTGAATCCGAGGTTTGACTATCCGATGGACCCTCACTCTTTCATCGCAGTGCAGTGCAGGGTTCGTCCTGCTCAGCATCTCCTCAGATCGATGAGATTTATTTTTTGGCTTGGCCCTGAGGCTGGTCCAGGGGTGGAGAGCTGCTGGGCTGCTGGTTGTCAGGTCCTTCGTTATTTTGAATCATCGGTCAGGTTCTCTCATTTCCAAATCTTGACCTCAACATTCACTTCAAGTTGATGAGGATTCATTCTATCACTTCAATTCTCTAAAGAAGCTTATCAAAGTGAACTGTGGTCCAACTTGTAACTCAGGAAATAAAGATAAAAAAATCCTAATGTCCTTAAATTTGAGGTAATCCAGTATTTGGGGTAGAGAGTGTAAAAGTAACAGAAACCACATCCACATTTTTGAAATACAAAAATTATTGAAGGAACAACTGAGGAACCAAGAGAAGCTCAGGCTCACTTTGTAAAACCCAACATTGGGTTTATGCATCATTGCAGTCCAACAGTATTTGGTCACCAGAACTTGAAGAAATTTACAGTTTAGCCCCAAATTATTCTTCACCTCATAAACCTAGAATTAAAGGAATCTAACCTGTGCTGCTTACTTTATCATTCATTACATTAGATCTACTTTGTCTGTCAAAATGAAACACACATTGACCTTTGACCCTCTAGTGAGTCAATCAACACTACTGATCACAACCGATCGGCTTATAACAATAAATAACATTTTAACCTCTGACCTTTCACCAGAAGCTTTACTTGTTTCACCATCAGGATGACTCCGTCCCCGTTGGAGACTCTGCAGGTGTAGAAGTTCTGGTCTCCAATTGTGGGATGTTTCAGAGTCAGACTGAGGTCTCCAGTCTCCAACAGGTTTTCATCCATCTTGGTTCTGGTTCCGTAGAACTCGCACTGTTCTCCAAGCTGATCAGAACCGTTCTCATACACATGGACCTTTTCACTGTCTTTGTCCGTCCACTCCACTTTTGCATCTCCAAGCAGATTCTTTGTGGCTCTGCAGGGCAGCAGGACAGACTCTGCTCCTGAATCCACCACCACCACCTGTTGAACTGAGAGGACAAGATGAGCTGGACAGACAGACAGCAGCAGCTCTGAGGACATTTCCTGGAGGTAAAACATGTTTGCTTTCAGACTAAAGCGGTTAAAACATCTTCTGTGATGTACACGGCATGTTTTAGATGTTTCTCTGCTTCAGCAGCAACTGATTTTCATTTTAGCTGATTAACAAGCTTTTGTTGAACTGCAATCATCTGCAGTTCAGATGATTGTGGAGCTTAAAACCTGTTGATTTGTATTTTCTGAATTTCTCCAGCAGTCACTAGGTGACAGGTGAGGTCCATTTCATTATTGGGGAGGGAGGGACAATAAACAGAGAAATTTCTTAAGCGTAATTTTGGGGAAGGGGAGGGTTGGCAAAGTTACAGTGTTCAAGCTACATTCAATTAACAAAAAATAAATCAGATGTGTGTTTTTCTTACTAAACTGTTGAGATCTATAGAAGTCCAACTAAAATTAAGATGTGTAGATATGAGTTTGGTTCAGTGTGACTGATCTAATCTCTGCTACACCTTTACAAAAATTTAAGGCTCTAAATAAAAACAAGTTTTAATGAGTGACTCCACTTAATTAAATTCCTCATAAATATGGATTTATTGTGGTGGCTGGCATTGGAAGTTATGTGTTATTTAAATTACAACTTAAGTTGCTTTATTTTAAAACCTTTTTTAAAATGATCTGGATGGCTGAGAACCAACAGATATGAATATCTGGGAAGTATCATAACTTAAACTTAACGCTCAAAGCACCAGGGTTTTTATAGACAAATATTCAGATTTAATTTTATGGTTTTAAAGGATCCACATTGAAGATGGTAAGAAGTAAGGCCAGCTTTATTTTTATTTTTTTACTGTCAGCTGCTCTACAATAGCCCCTCTGCTCTCAGTCTCTCCCACTTAAAACTCCTCTCATTAATAAAAAAGTTAAAGGGCAAAATATAATTGAGATATTTGCTTCCTTCAACAAAAAAAGCTAACTCTATCAAAGCAATGTAGCAGCTTTGATTTAAGGCACAATGAGGCAGTTTGTCATGATTCAGCCAAAGCAGTGAAATAACATGCGGTCTGATTTTTATTGTTAATATGTTTCTTCTTATTGAGCAGTGAAAATAAATAAAAGGTGTTACATGTCTTTTGCTGTAATTATTTACTTACTGGAGGCTTTTGTTTTTGCTCCTCCCACACTTTTTTACTAAACTATTGTTCTAATAATGGCGGCAGGTCTCTTTTTAGTTGTTCTACGTCATTATTTTGCGTTATCTCATATAAAATTATTGATATTTTTAAAAATGTGTCTTTTAATCCAGGAAGTAATGGGATGTAAAGCATTTTAGAAATAAGGACAGGTTGAGCTGCATGTCTATATTTACATCTGCAGGTTGACCTTTAACCTGCATCAACAGCCAGGCTGCAGTAAATTTTAATATCAAGTACCTACTGAACTCACTTCTGACATGAAGCTGAACTTGTTTCTTCATCAGGATCTTTCCATCCCTGTTGGAGACGCTGCATGTGAAGATCTTACCGTCTACATAAGTGGGCCATTTCAGAGTCAGACTGAGGTTTCCTGTTCTCAGTAAGTTTTCATCCATCCTGGCTCTGGTTCTGTAGCGGTCATGCTGTACTCCAGGCTGGTCAGTACCATACTCATACACATAGACCTTCCAGTTTTTGCTGTTCGTCCACTCCACTCTAACATCTCTGGGCAGGAAAGCTGTGGCTCTGCAGGGCAGCAGGACCGACTCTGCCCCTGAATCCACCGTCAAGTGTTTGACTGAGAGACAACAGAGGAGTCAGAAATGGTTGATTAATAAATGGTTATAGATGCTGAGCGAAAGACATTTACTGGACCAGTTAAAACACATTTTCTGTTGCTATGCTTTACATTTAGAAATTCTTCATGTTTCACTATTTTCTTGCTCTGGTGTGGCAAGCAGTTGCTAGCTTAGCTTTAGCTACTATTGTTATGTTCTGTCCAGTTGTTTTTCCATCTCAGGTGAAAATCCTGTTTTTTGTTGTTCCATATCGCCCACCAGGTCATTACTCTCATTTACTAACAAAGAAATAAGAAATAATATTTCCTCATAAACCTGAGTTGTCTGATCATTTCTAATAACCTATAGGTTTAGCTGAGTAATCCAAATCTGAAAGAATTGTTAATTATAGAAGATTTTTATCACACAATGCTGTAACCATGTTTAAATAATATGTTTCATGTTTAGAGACAGCAATTTAACTTACAGTTCTCAGACTCATGTTCTTGTTCATAGTGCTGCCTCCTCATTGGATGTGTCATTAGACGATCTTTAAAAAAACAGAAGACAATTATAAAAGGTTGGCTTTTTATACAGAGGTTTGTTTTTTATACTGCTGTATAAAAAACAGGGTCCTTTTTATAAAAAGAGTCTTTTTATACTGCTGTATAAAGACTCTTTTCCAAGTTACCAAATATTAATGTATTTTTTTTATCATTAATAGAGTAGAATAAGAATAATCCTAAATTTATCTTTAGTACAGTTGCTAAGCCTACAGAGTCAGAGCTCTGTTGATCCACTGATCATCCTTTCTCTCGGCAGAAATGACTTCATGAGATTCTTCTTGAACCAACAGTAGCAGCACATGCAGCAGCATGAAGAACTGTGTTTACAGCTAATGGTAAGGGATGATGATGAAGACAGTGATAGGAGTTCACCCTACAATCGGTGGATTGCCAGTTCGATTCCCACTCTGTTGCTGTCCTTGGGCGAGACACTTCACTTGGATCCTCTAAAGAAACGTATCTATCAAAGGGTTGAGACGGACTCTTCACGGTTCCACACTCCAGGTAGAAGAGCTACTGGGATTCAAGTACACCCTGACATGGAGGTCTTCACGCTTTATGACCTACAAACTACACATGAGAATCCTGGGTGTAAAGAACTGACTGTCTGCTCCATCATGAGTTTGGAGCTGGACTTCCAGACTTTATGCCCTTCAGCACCAGAATCTTAAGAGGCCTCTCTACTCCGACACAACAGGTTTAAATCAAAAGGCAAATAAGGTTTTTCTGAGTTATTTATTAAATGGTTTTTATATCATCTTAAAAATAAGTGCTATGAACAAGAAACAACAAATTAAGGCTTTGACCTTTTTTTAAAAGGAAGAAGACAAGAACCAAGAACTGGTTCTCTTCCAGCTGCTAAAGAGATTCTAACAAGGCATCTGATATTAGCATCTGAAGACATTTTGTAGAAGTTCAAACTTACCTGGTATGAAATGGGACCGGAAATAAAATAAAGCTCCTCCAGTCAATCCAAGAACCACGAGAACCAGCAGCACCAACAAAACTGTGACCCAGACGGGTATACCCTCTGTGGAGAGGCAGAGACAACATAACCTGGAGATAGAGCTTTGACCTCTGACCTTTACCTGCAGATTGTTAGAGAGAAATTTTTCTGTAATGCTGTTGTGCACGGAAAAAGTTATGGCACAGATTCAGCTGTAACTGGGAAAGAATGTTTGCAGAGACCGACTGGAGCCGAAAGTGAATTTCTGTTTGGTCAGATAAGGAAGCAACTTGACTGAGTGTTAGTTGAGCTTCTTGAGACCAAGCCAAATGTTTTCGATTCCAGGAAAATCCAATACACATATAGTATGAATTGTGCCAGGATAATTGCATAAATGGGAGAAAATGATGCCACACCAATATACACATTATCAGAGAGGAAATCCTATAAAATCCTATAAAAAGTGATATATTCAACAAAAGTTGGCAGATTTTGGATATTTGTAAAGCTGAGATACAATGATTAATAAGATTTGCAGGTGTAAATAAATTTCTCCGTGTTTTGGCCGTAGCAGGAAGGAATCCGAGACCTGTGCATTATTTATAAACATATTCTGTGAGTTAGTCACTTTTATTCCTCTATAAGCTCAGACGTTTTACCTGGAGCCAGTGGTTCTGGAACAGGTTGGACCAGTTCCAGAACCACTTTCTGTCTCAGGATGTCTTTGTCTCTGTAGACGGTGCAGACGTAGCGTCCGCTGTCTCTGGCTGTGGGGTTTCTCAGGGTCAGGCTGACGTCTCCGGTTCTCAGCAGGTCTTCATTCATGACAGTGCGGCTGCAGTAATGTTTGTCCTTTTCTGCATTCTGTGTGCTTGTGTTTGGATACGCATGGACAAACATAAATTCTGGTTCTGATCGGGTCCACTCCACTCTGGTGTCTTTGGGTAAACCAGCAGATGTTTTGCAGGGCAAAACGACAAACTCTGCATCTCTACTCGCCTTCACCTCCACCTGGACATCTGGAGAGACATTGATGTGTTCATGTTGAGTTTTCTTTGCTTTATTTAAAGGTTCTCTGTCACACATGGCATCTGATGGCCTTCTTCTTGATTCACCACTCTGTGCATCGTTCTTTAAATGTTTTGGATATTAACATGTACGAAATAACTGACCTTTGACATTGAGCTGAACCTCTGTCAGCTTTATCGTCTTTACTCCATCAGCGATGCTGCAGATGTAGTTTCCACTGTCAGTCAGTTCAGGCTTTCTGAAGGTGAGGCTGTAGTTTCCAGTTTCCAGGGCATCGGGACTCATTGATGTTCTTCCTCTGTAGATCTGGTTCTGTCCTTCTGGATCGCTGCCTTCTTGTCGAAAGAGGAAAACTTTGGAGTTGTGATCATTACGAGTCCAGATAACGAAGGGATCTTCAGGAATTACTCCCCCATAAAGGCAGGGCAGCAGGACAGACTGCGTCTCCTCAAACACCTCAATCACTGCAGCCTGGATCCTTAAGGACGCTAAGAGCACACACACATTTAAATCACACCGTCAGACATTTAAATAATTCCAGAATCACTGGAATGCAGCTGCTGCTAAGAAAGGAACAACCAGTTATTAGTTTCTCCTTCGCAAACATCTTTACTTTAATTTTAAAATCTGCTTCATCTGTGAGATTTCAGCTCAACGTGAAAAATTAGGACGTCAAGATGGAAGCAAACACTTCTGAACAGTTGGTGTCCAGGATGTGGGGGGTCTGCAGAGATGTTAGTGACCCATCGCCTGACCCTGGACCAGTTCTGGTCATCGTCGTGGTTCACTGGGACCTGTTGGTGAACGGGTCATGGCATTCTGCTAGCCTGAAGGTTTGAGCCATTTGAAGTGTTTCAGGTTCCAGAGCTGAAACTCAGAAATGATCCTCACTGAGGCCCAGAGAGTCCAACCTGCTGATCAGAGGAAGCTGGTCTTACCGTACAGGAGGATCCCAAATATCACCAACGTCTTCATCTTCCTCTCACAGAGCAATAATGTCACACTTCTCCTCTACAGAAACTACTGATGAGCTCTGAGAAAATGTTTAGTTTCATCTTCGGTAAACTGGTAAAAGTCAGTGTAAGGTCAGAGTGAAGACACGCCTATTTTGTTCCATGCAGGTCATGTGATCATGTTGTTTTTAATACATTGTTCAACGTGTTCATTCAGTCAGCAGAAACAAAAACACTCAGATGAAAACTGAACTTTCAGCTGTTTGTTTATGAAGATCACTGAAACAAATATATATTAAGACGGAATCTATTCTACCCACATCTATGTGTGAACCAGGTTTTGGTAGGAATGAGACGTTCTGCTGTTTCCACCTGTTAGCTGCTGATGATCCTCAGATTAAACCAAACTCTCCTGATCGTCTTCATTCCTTCATGGTTCGTTGAACTCCGTCCATCAGCAGCTTTGTCTCTTCCTCATGTCTGCAACTGAAAGATAAAAATCAGCTCCGAGTCAGAATGTTGCTCAGGAAAACACCAGGACCTAAAAACAAATCTGCTTTCTGTTTCACCGTTTCTGTTGAATATTTTAACCTGAGCATCTCTGCTGACTTTAACAGCTGAACTGCAGATGGATCCACACCAAAACTAACTTCCTGCCGCCCTGTCATTCTGACACGCAAGAGTGAAGAACGTTTCCTGATACACCTGACGGACACACACACACACAGAGTCGTGTTTTTGGAACTTGTGGAGACTTTACATTGACTTCCATTCATTTTTTATAGCCTAACCCTAAACCTAGCCATCACAGACCTAACTAATCCTTAACCCCAAAACAGAATTTCCCCTCATGGGGACCAAGAAAATGTCCCCACACACAGCAGTGGTCCCCACAACTCCACATTAGACAGAAATAGGTTCCCATAAGGATATAAAAACCTGGTAAAAGTTAAACTAGTAAAGAACAAAACTTATCAATCAACATAACTACAACACCCAGTGAAAGAAATAGAAAAAAAGACCAATTCAGGCAAAAACTTCCTCACTGCTTCTGCTCTTTCAGTCACACCCCCTCACATAAATAACATTAATAATAATTAGCTGCTGTATGAGATGCTTCCTGACAGACGTGCAGCCACAGAAACTCCAGTGTTTTCATCTCTGTGCTGTGAGTTAAAACCTTCTCTTGAGTTTCTTTCATTAACTGTGGTTTTGCCTCCAGCAGGTTGCCGTGTTTTAAATGGAACTTTTCTGTTTTGGTGTTTCGACTAAATGTTTTCCTCTTGGAAACATCGCATCAGTTTGAGTTTCCGACGGAGAAACAAAGGCGACCAGGAAATGATTTCTACTCTGACTGCGTCTCTGTTCCTGCTGCCGGCGCTCTGTTGGCAGTTCGTCTGCGCAGGCGAGTAACATCTGCAGAAAATATTCAATCAACAAATAATATTACTATAGATATGGTGGGTTTTATTATCTCAGGCAAAAATGGCTAAACATTGTAAGGTGCATTTTGCTAAATGTTTATCATTATCTACAAAGCATATTATCTGCTTCAGGATTTCCTCCAGAAAACTGTTTTTGTGTTAAATATTAGAAACTTACAGGAAATTTAATATGACCAGGTAGTTATGTGTTCTTAGAAAACATTGTTGGCAACATTTAAACGCAATTATAAAGCCTTAAAAAAAAGCAAACTCAGAAAATATTATTAATTATTAGGTCTGTCCCAAATAAGCAATAAATCAATGAATTGCTTGATAAATTTTCCATTTGTATGTTTATTTTTTCTCTATTTCCTTTCTTGCTACCAAAAACTGGATGATAAAATTCTTCATTCTGCTGTTTTGGTCTCAGACTAAGTATTTTTCTGAAGGACAGTTTTATTTGCAGAGACTTTATAATTCATTTTATTTTGTAGTTTCTGTTCTTTTGTTGACTTATTTTATAAATTTTCAATATCTTCCAGTTCCAGTGTTAAAAGGTCCCTTGAAATTGAAAGCTTATTGATATTTGATCATCTGTTCTTGCTTTATTTTGCCATCGCTGTTATTCACGAGACAACAATATATATTTTTGCATTAAGTTCTGGGACAAATTATCATCCAGCAAAATGTGTAATCATTCTGCTGTAAGGTCACACAAACAAATATTTTATCTAATTTGTTCTAAAACAGCAGAACAATGCACTCCCATCTATTTTTAAAAAAAAATACAAATCTGCTCATTTTCTCACCTCTAATTGCAGTTTTCCTTGGCAGTTTGCTCCCGGTTCTGCATCTAACTTACCTCCTTTATAAAAAAAAAAAAAACAACAACAACTTCCTAGCAAATTTCTTCCAATTAACAAAACGGTTTCTACATTCAGCTGTCCATATGAGCATCTGTTTGCGCGGCAACTTTATTAGCATCCCTGAAGGTCCCAATTAGTGCTATTTCTTCATCTCCCACTCGCTTTCCATTTGCTTCCAGCTTCAGAACAAGCCACGCTTTCTCACGTTCCCCGTGTTTGGCTGGCTGTTCCCCATTATCTCTGTCGTTTTGTCACCTGCATACATTTATTACTTTATTACTAATTGATCACTTTAAAGAGTCACGAGGAGAATGTCGTCGCATGTTAAAGTGCCAGATATGTCTCACTCTTAACAAAATCGCTCATTTATATTCCTGTCGGCCAAATTAAAGCTAGCCGAGCTCTGTAAAAAATGTCAATATAGGCCTGATAATACGGCAAGCTGATGGCGGATATAATCAAGCGCTTTTCCGCAGCGGCCCCACTCCATCAACCTCAGTCCTCTCAGTGTGTTAGATAGATGTCAGGTGTTTTCTTGGCATTCCTCCCCTTTCCTCACTCTAAAGGTTTGGAAAGCAGACCAAATTGGCTGCTCAATTTGCCTCATTAAGGATCCCTATTAGCATTCATTTGCAAAACAAATTCGCTTAGCTGGCTTCACATTTGGCCTGATAAAAATAAATAAATAATAAAATAATAATAATAAAATCCGGCCTGAAAATCGCTGACGCGCGACGTGAATTCAAATTACAACTCTGCGAAAAGAAAAAAAAAATAGATAAAAGGATGAGTGACACAATTTAGCTCAAAGTTAAGTCACCTTTTGTTATTCGTTTTAATGTTGTCGCGTGCCGTTTCATATTTTCTGCTGTTTCCAGGGAGAAAACAGAAGGTAAATAATAAAATAAAATAATTTATTTACCTTTTACGTTGGCTTGTATCTTGGCCATACAATGTAAAAGCCAAGATTTACATTGTAAATCTCATATTGAATGAAGTCTTTCAATATGAGAAATGGCGGCAAAATCGGTAAGTCGATGCAATTGTTTCTTTAGGTCACACGTTTCTTTACCAGCTGGCTTTATAAACCCACCGTGACCGTGTTGTAGCCTCTTTTATCTAGCACTGGATTTAAATGTCCAGTGAGCTCTAATGGATTCACCCCAACTTTCCAAAGGAGGAGGGTGGGGAAAAACAAAATTCAGCCTTTAAATGTGCAAAGCAGGTTCAGACGGCAGTCAGTTTTAAGAACCGCGTGTATGTGGGGGAAACAAAATGTTCAGGAAAGCATTTCATGGTGGTTCAAATGCGACTTGTTTTGTTTCTTACAGGGAGAGCCTTGAACGCCTCGAGTCGCTATTAATAGCTTCATTTTCCCGAGGCCCCTGAGGGAGAAGATGGAAAGATTGACTGGGGGAGAGAGGGAGGAAAACGGCGCTAATATCTCTGTCAATCAAAGATGGCCGACGGAGAGAGAGAGAAACATTTACACAGCCTAATGTGGAGCGTTAAAAATGCTTCGAACGACAGTTTTCAAGAGTAACAGACTATTTAAAACTCTCTTGAAAAGACTTAAGTTTAGGTTTTTACGTTAAATCATACACATGTTTTTTCCTCTCTCTCTTCTTCGTCTCTCCGTTCGACGTCCTCGATTACAATCAGGTAAATCAGCTGATACAAAAGCTTGTGTCAGGTTTTCATCCCTTAAAAACAAAACAACAACAAAAAAAAAAGACTTGACGCCTTAATGTTTGAGTCAGTCTAATGAACACTCTGCTGCTCGATGTCTGTCAGCCAGGGTCGTAATTACGCTCGTCACTTCCTGACACGGTGCGTAGCTTAGCAACCTGCCACAAAGACGGAGCTCCACTTGGGTCCCCACTTGAATATTTTTCTTACAAAAAAAAATAAAAAATAATAATAATAATAAAATAGCGGGGAGGTTGGTGCAACACTGAGAGCAAAGTTGTGTGTGTGTGTGTGCGTGTGTGTGTGTGTGTGTGTTTTATATATATCTGACCAGCACGTGCTCCCACACATTCCTTGCAGGACTTCAAACTTTTTCCAGAAGGTTCTTTGGAATAAACGCGGGGAAGTCTTATGATTACTGTTCTAACTACGTTATAATTAATCAAATTAAGCACATGATTTTTTTTTACCACTCCGCCCACCGAACTCCCACTGCTTTTACAGAAATAGAAACATTTGCATGTATGCTGTGATTGTTTTGGGTAGTAGTGCTGCTCACCGTAGGCTTGCTCTCAGGCTAAAATGCACGTTAAGAACAAAACATGCAGCAAATCTGAGGTGAAAATGAAAGTTCTATTTTTATTATGAGCTGTAGTTGGAGTAATATCACTTTGTATATAATCTCCATCTTTGTTTAACTTCGCTCCGCTCAACTGAATGTTCATTTCTTCTTGCGCCACGCAGAGTTTGCCCACGTAGCCTGACATTTAGTCCTTTCTTTCCCAGGATGCAACTCAGTTGTCACTAAGATAAGACCTCCATGTTTAACGAAATTAAACGTTGCACAGTTTTAAGCAGACTCTGGCTTCTTCAGCTGTTTCTGTAACAAAACAGACCACAACACAAGCGGGCTACGTTCCCCAATCACAGCACTTTAGCAGTCACATCCCTCACAGTCACAGGCTTCAATGTGCTTTATTGGGATTGTGCCATACACCTAAAACCAAGTTGTTGTGCACAATCAGCCTGACTCGATGCTTTTGATTCATCCTCTCTGTATGATGCTGCCGCCACAATGCTCCACCAATTCCAAGGGTGGAACGTTGCAAAACCTCGCGCGTGTCTCGCCACGTCATCGCCGGGATCCCTGCTCTCCTCCGTGATGTTACATTTCAATAATCAGGTCTGGTCTTAGAAATGAAATAATGCTGTCATTTCTCTCCGCAGTTTCCACTGGTGGAGACTGAAGTCATTTAGAGCTCCGGTCTCGTTGCGGTGACATATGGTGTCGTCTGAAGGCTCCATCTGTTTCCGTGAGTACCTGCTTGTTCTTCGTTGGACGACTTATCGAGGCGACTGACACTAAAATGGAATTTTTGATTAAGTGCTCAACAGGAAAAACGTCACGACCTACAAACTACTTCTCCTCTCTCTAAAACAGAGGTGTCAAACTCCAGTCCTCAAGGGCCGCTGTCCTGCAACTTTTAGATGTGCCTCTGCTGCACCACATCTGAATAGAATAATTAGATCATTAGCAAGGCTATGCAGAACTGATCTACACAAGGAGGAGGTAATTGATCCATTTCTATCCAGTGTTTTGTACCTGTGGCACATCTAAAAACTGCAGGACACCGGCCCTCGAGGACTGGAGTTTGACACCTGTACTCTAAAAGATCAAGTGGGGATAGTTACAAGACAGAAGTTGTTGTCTGAGACATGTTGGGTGATTTAATTTTGTCGTCTTTTTGATGCACAAACACACACTTGGAAACATGAATTCTCTCTGGATTGCCCCAAGAAAGCTTTGTCTCAATCAGAACTACACACCAAGGCCACTTGCTCCTTTAACCTGCCGTTATCTGTTATGCATGGCAGCTGTTTCAGTATGCCTCAGTGTGCTTCTGCCTCAGAAAGCGATGTATTATGCACTGAGATGCACGGGGCTCTGCGTGTCTGCAGAGGTGGTCATAGGTCAGCGGGGAATCTGGTGGATTCCTGATGCATACTCCAAGAAATTACCACAGTGTTCGCCGAAGGTGTGTGTGTCTGTGTATGCAGGGTCTGTGAGCGGACGGGAGAGTGTAAATGTATGCGTGCTGATGTGTTGGCCGAAAGCTGACCGATGCGTGGTGAAAGGGTCGACCTCGTCGCAGGGAGTTAGAGAGGAATCCTGACGAAGGCGTGACCTCGCCGCCGATCCGCTGGCTCCAGAAACGGACGAATACTCACAACACACTCCTGCGCTGAGCACCCCGTATGCTACAACACACAGAAACGGAGCTGAAAAGGAAATAAATTGTAGTTTTCAGCATTTAAAGGAACAATTGAAAAAGATTTGGTCGCATACGGTAAAGGTCCATGAAAGGACTTTAAAACACTGAACAGTGTTGTAATAGTTTTGGGTTTTTCATTATAGGTTAGTTTTATTTCATTTAGACTTTTTTTTTCCATCTAATTCAGTGATGTTTAAATGAGGTTTTAGTGTGTGTTTGCTATTTTTACTAGTTCCATATCATCTTGTTTTACTTTAGTTTTTATTAGTTTCAGTAGTAGTTTTAGTTTATGGTTAACTTTGGTTTATCTTTACGCACAGAATTCAAAAAGGTCAGAGTATTGTGTTGTGATTATGTATACATCGATTTGGTCATGAGAACTCAACAGAAGATACAATTTTCAGGAAACATACTTAGTTATTGTTGAACAACCGACTCACTCTGGTGAGTCTTGGAGATCCTCAACATATTTTTGACATTTGCGAGATGTAATTTTTTGGGCGGTTTTTTAGCATTGGCTTTGCGTACGGATGCGTTTTTTTCCAGCCTCTTTCTTGTTATGAATCATGACCTATGACCTTTGCTAAGACAAGTAAGGTCTGCGTTACATTAGATGTTATTCTTGGTTCTTTTGTGCTCACCAGAGTGATTTTGGTGGGACGTTGGAAGGTCCGCCAGTGGTTCATAGTTCCATTTCTGGGTTATTCTAATAATCTGGAGTCCCACAGTCTTAGAAATGACTATTTCCCATCTGTTCTTAAATGTAAATTCCACAGTTAGCAAAGTTAAACTGAACTAGAAATGTGGATAATCAGTTAACTCGACCTGGTTGGTTTGGGATGCTTTTTTGTATTTGTTCAGCACATCTTCTTATTGAGTAGAGAGAACTGGTTTTTTTTCACAGCACTGTCTCTTTTTTCCCCCTCCTTCCTGATGAAATCTGTAACTTTTAACCTTTTTTCCACTGGCTCGCCATCGACAGAAACGAAGAGGCAATAAATACTACAGGAACCGAAGCGGTTAAGTTGCCTTTCTGTCGGGCTGTGGTTCTCCAAATGCCAGAGCGCAGCAGCGAGAAGGACTGCGGCGTCATTTCGTCATCCCCTTAAGTAAAAATCAATGAAGCAGCGAGAAAACAGAAAAGCTGAATTTCTGCAGGCTCAGGGGAGCAGAGAGGCAGAGTCGGTTATTAAATCTCTTTTGATACGAAACTTTAATCTGGCGATGATGAACAGACATTGTGACGACTGTTTTATAGGGAAAATGGAGTTTAGAAGAATTAACCCTAAATTAACTATAAAGTTTACTTTCAATGTTCCTGGGTTAGGAAAGCAGGAGGAAATTATTGACTCGAAACATTTCCTATGTTAATTTAAAAAAATAAAATAAAATAAACGTAACTGTTAATTCATCCAAGACTGCCCCCTTTTGACAGACCTGTGATACGGCAGCATGTTTATTTCATATATTGAGAAAAATAGACTCTCTCAAAATAGCAGGAGTATATGGAGCTAAATTGGGCCCAAAAGGTTTCTTGAAGAGAGTTTGAAGCTGTACAAAACAAAAAGATTTGAAACTGAAGAAAAACTGAAAGAAAAATGTTAAACTACTCTTCAGACTTGAGGATTTTTTTTTCTTCTTTAGAACAAACTTTATGGCCCCAATTTAGCTCCATAGAAGTAAAGCATACATGAAGAAAATGTTTTTTTTCTTCCCTTTTCCATCAGTTGACAAGTGAATCTTATGTAGAATTGTTGGATTTTTGTTTGTTTTTTTGAGAGTTCCTTGATATTTTTAGG
The DNA here is from genome assembly GCF_002775205.1 of Xiphophorus maculatus. Taxonomy (NCBI): domain Eukaryota; kingdom Metazoa; phylum Chordata; class Actinopteri; order Cyprinodontiformes; family Poeciliidae; genus Xiphophorus; species Xiphophorus maculatus. Next base: position 14,674,204 of record NC_036459.1, on the reverse strand, counting down.
GATCCAAGGTCTTATTTTAAATATATTACTAAAATGTTTAGTCGAGAAGAGTAGGGAGATATTTCTAGTATTGTCCGGCTTTAAAAAAATATAAGGTCTGCAAATATTTGGAAGGACACATCAAGAAAAAGAATTGGTACATAATGAAAAGAAAACTGCTGGATGAATTAATGGGATGGATGTATAACGAACAAATTGATAAAAGAATAAATGGATAAATGAGAGAAAAAGGCAATCGACACGTGTAAATTAACATAAAAGGGGACGAGTAAAAAAAACAGACAAATTGATGACTCAAACTCATATTTGTAATATGTTGCACCACTCAAGTTTTGCCGGTTTGTTTTGTTGTAACACGTTTTATTCAAAGTTTTATCAAAATGGGAAGGAATGGCTGGAACGTAACTGGACACAGAAAGATCCAGAGAAAACAGCGTTTCAAAACAACGTGAACCAGAGTTAAGTTGTACAATACCAGACAAGTGGAAGCAGCACCGTTCGGAAAGATGGCGAACTGATCTTGAAGCAGGTGTTTCTACCGAAACCCTTGCATGCTGCTGTGCGGGTCTACAAAGCTAAACTGACTAGAAAGAGAGGTAGAAAAACGACATCAGGTATATTCTATCGCAGACAGACGCTGGGTAAAACCGGAACTAGCAAAGCTAATCACATGTATGCAAATTAGCAAAGACAAAAACATCAAAGTACCAAAAAAAAACTCAACTAAACACACGACCCTGGATAGATATATTGTTTAGCTCCAGTGGATATTCATGGCTTTTGATAAAGTAAGAACTAAGGTAGTTATGGAAACCATTTCTACCCTCGTGGAATCAAGCTAGCAGTCCCGCTAACGTAAAGTTTTGAACATCAGTGTTCTTTGTTTGGCAAAAAAAAAAAGAAAAGAAGAAATTTTTGGTCTCTCTATTCGGCTTCAGATCACTTCACCGCTTCACTAATTCGTACCCATATTTTACCACCACTAACAAACTACAGTAGAATCCTAAACGAGAACAGAAAAGGAGCAAGTATCATTTAAGACATATAGTTCTGTGACTGAATGTAGATTTACACAGCAGAATTTCTTTCTTGGTTGAAGTAGGAATCTTCTTTCTGCCAGCTGACCCTGCAGTGCGCAGCAACAACTTGGAAATGAGCAGCGCTGTGTTATTCTACCCACCTTATCTTTAATACGACTGGATATCGGCTACCAAACTATGTGGTGGAACACACAAAGGACTTCAGTTCATCTGCTGCGTAAACGAGTACAAAAGGGTTCCAGTCAGGGATCCGACAAATGGTTGCTAAGAAACACCACATGGCTTCATTTTGTGCCTGAAAACACCTAAAAACAAAACAAAAAAAGGACGGTATGGTGAATGTGAGAAATAACCAGCAATTATCAAATTTACAGCTCAAGTTAGCAGAGTTTCCTTCGACAGTATTCCTATTTGTTTTCTACTTCGAAACTCCAAACTTCTCAAGTCTCAAATGAATATTGGAGTACAAAATATTTCCCAATATTTGAGTTGTATTTTCGGTACCATTGTGACACTATACAACGCTGAAGTTGGTGTCTGATTTGGCAGGGATATTTCATGCTTTTGCTGACATCTGGATACATTTAGATTAGCTATATCTCAGAATCTTATCAAATTTGGACTGGATTATCGTATTCTAAATACAGATTCTCTAAGGCGTTGTTTTTGATCTATGATACATTCACTGCTTTTTAAGATTCTGAAATTTTAAATACTGTTCAGGAAACTTGCTTAATGGGCTTCACTTCTGCCATTTACAGTAAAGGAAAGAAGGGAATGCACAAATTTCACTATAAAAAAGCAGCCAGAAAAAGCTTCTCCAGATGGAACATATTCTCCCAGACTACAGCAACAATATTTTCACAATAGTCTCTGTTGACGTCAGTCAGCTTTTCTTGAAATGAGGCTCAGAAATGTGGCCGTACAATTTTTGATCGAACTGATTGATTTTTATTGAGTTTCTAATGCCCGATACTGGTAACCATTTGCTGGTTTTTCTGGTTCCAGATGCCTCCTCACCACATGAACCTCTGCGTGGCCAGGCTCAGCGGCCAGGAGAAGCTCTTGGCGATGAACAGGTAAATGGTGGCAACGTTCACGACCGTGTACAGCAGGAACTCGCCGACGAGCCGTGAAAAAGTCGGGAGTGGCATGTGGAGACGGTACATCAGGTACGGGACGATGAAGTACCTGAACTCCAGGAGCTCCTGGGGAATCGTGGCTAAGACGAGACACGTCAGGTAGGCCAGGCTCAGAAAGAAAGAGCGGGACTTTAAGGTCTCTAGGAAGTTCCACCCGGTGAAAATGTAAGCCGGGACGAGCAGGAAGCGGATCAGCTTGTGCCTCTGGTAGATGTTTTTCCAGATGTAGAAGGGGAAATGGCGGTTATCAGCCAGGAGGTACTTGTGGACGTAAGTGAACTTCCAAACCAGAAGCAAGGAGACGATGGTGATGACAGAGAAGAACAAAGGATGCCTCTTCAGGGAGTTCCTGAAGCGGAGGGTTCGATGGAGGCACAGCGACACCGGGAGGGAGAAAAAGTAGGTGAAGGAGAAAAAGTAGAAGACCTGAGGGAAGTTGAAGCAGACTTGGTGGCTCATCCTGTCACCCACCACTATCCCCTCGTTCAACAACACGAACAGCAGGAAACCTGCTGCCACCACGGCATAAGGCCAGGTCACCTGCATCACCTCCTTCACGGTTTCAGGCGAGGTGAAGAAGTCCAAGGAGAACGTAATCACTTTCTTCACTCCTTGAGACGACAGAGGCACCCGGACGGCGGGGGGCTTCTCGTCCCTCTTCTTCGTGTACTCCATCCTCCAGACGTCGTCCATCTTGGCGGCCACCACTGTGCCGGCGCAAAACGCCACCCATACGATGTTGGTCTGGCGGAAGAGCACGGCGCAGACGCCGAGCAGCGCCGAGGCCTTGTGGCAGCCGTACAGCGTCATGAGGTACGCGAAGAGGATGAAGAAGGTGGATCCGGCGTCCGTGTAGTAGAGGAAGGTGAAGAAGTAAAGCACGGGGAAGGTGGACAGACACACCGCGGAGAGGATTCGCCGTAACATCAGCCGTGTCTGAAGAAGAGGTAAAATGGCATTAGAGAAAAAATGGCAACCTTTCCTCCCTCTTCCCCTCCCTCATGGTGAGGCAGCCTTACCTTGTCCCTATGGTGCAGCTTGCTTATGAGCAGGTACAGCACGTAGAAGTTCCCACAGTTAAAGAGCAGGTTGGTGAAGCGCAGCATGGCGGTGGAACACACCACGCTACCCGTCAGTTTGGCGAGCCACGTCATCGGCTTAATGATGCCCACCGAGACGAGGTAGAGGCCAGGGAGGGTGGTGATCATGGGGTCCCACTGACGACACCGGAGACGAACATCATCAGCATCATAGATCTCTCACTTCAAGGAGCTTTCTTTTAAATCATCATCTGGATCTGGTTGTCCTAAACTTATGTCGCCTCCTTGAGGGAGCCCCATGCAGTTAACGGCAAAATTATTTAACCAACCGCTTTGAAGCAGTTGGCTATGACTTATGAGTTTTAGGGCCGGACTAAGACAAAAAAAAATTATATTACGAGACAAAGTCTTACGAGAATTAAGGCATAATATTACTCGAATAAAGTTGTACGAGAGTAAGTTAAAAATAATATTATAAAGTAGAAATAATACTAGAATAAACTCGTATTACCAGAATAAAGTCATAATAATGCGGGAATAGCGGTATGACAGTCACTATAAATCGTGATAATACGAGAATAAGCTCATATTACCAGAACAGTCAAAATAATATTATGAGAATAAAGCTGTAATAACACAAGAAAAACATCATATGACAATAAGGTGGAAATAATACAAGAATAAACTGATATTACCAGAATAATGTCACAAAATTCGAAGCGTGAAGTCATTTTACGACGGCTCCTAAACAAAAAATGAATTGTTCTTGTGAAGTTTTACTTTAGTATTGGTTTTAAATGCTGTTAATCTTTTAATAAATCAGCATCAAGTTAGTATCAGTAGTAATACTTTGAAACAATTGTACAACGACTGAGTCTACTCGAAGATAAAGAAACAAATCACAGACTAGACGAGCTGGTCACGGCAGAAATGGATAACTATTGACGCTTTACCCAAAACAACTTTTTTATACAAGATTTCTGACTTTTCTTCTGGTAAAATAGTGTCTTTATTATGTTAATATTATGACTTTTTTGGAATTATAGGAAAAAAAGTCTTAGTCTGGCCCTACTGCTCCATTGTAATTGCCAGTCCTATCTGCTCTTCCATATTAGAATTCATTTTATTAGTAATATTTGCTGCTTTTATCGATTTTAAGCTTTGATACTTTCTACAATTATTAGAATGCATTAAAATAAAAATATTGTAACTAAAATGTGCTCGATTTTATGTCATTTTTATCGCTGTGTTGTGCTTTTGTACACATTACCAGTATTTTCACCGGAAATACTAATATAACCCATCAAAAGATCTCATATGTTCAGATCTCATATATAATTAAACCATATATTCTAACTTTATGCTACTCCCAATACCCATTGCCTGTGGTTCTCATCCATCCATCCATCCACCCACTAACACCTAGTGGGGTCGGGACTGTTTGGACCAGCTGACTCTGAAGTATGAGAACATTTCAGAAAAAAAAAACTATATGAAACACGATCTGAGCTGCTTTGGTGCTTCAAGACCTTGGATAGTTGGCAGTAATTGACCCAACCGTGAATTCCAGTATTTAGTGGGACAATTATCTAAAGCAAGGACATCAACAAGTCCACTTCTGAATGGTCCAGAAGTAATAATAAAAAGACATTTTGGAACATCTTCGTTGAAGGCTGGACTCGAATCCAATTTGAATGCTGTAGTGTGACCTTTAACAGGCTGGCAATGCCTAAAAACACTACAGTGTGGTTGAATGAAAACAATTCTGCAAATAAGAAAGGTCAAACACTGATTGCCAGATACTGGAAATGCTTCAAGGCAGTTTTTGAGACCAACCAGTTATTATGCGTAAGGGGCAATGACTTGATGATGATGATTTAATGATGGAAAAATTAACTTGTGTGTGTGGGGGGGTTGCAACACAGATGCAAACGGTGTTAAAAGCTATATAGCTAAGCAAACACCACAACACACCGTGCAGCTTAGAAGCCCTTAACTGTCACGATGACACGGTTTCTCATGGACTTCCTTGGAAGTGTTCAGGGGGCGACGGTTTTAAAGCCGTTAAAGCGCATTTCACGCTGCTCCATCCCGCCCCCTGGTGGTCGTCTTAGGAAACAAAGTCTTGCATCCTGCTCTGCCCTGGGAAATCCTCCTTTAAAATATCCAGTGGGGGGCGTGGCAGCCAGATGTTTATTAAAACACGTTTTTCTTTTCGCATGCATCGCGAAAAATCTGAACTTACTCGTGAGCTCACGATATGAGGTTTTAAAAAGATTTAGCACATGTGAGCTCAGCTCACAGCCTCTGCTAATGCATTTATTTGTGACTGCTATTGAGATTAAAGCCTCCACAAGCTGTCATGTCATTCTGGTCAAATAACAAAAACCCTGCTGTTGGTTCTAACCCTAATCCGTTACACAGTGATGGACCCATCCACAAACGGACGGTTACCTCTTTGAATTTCCCCTTGCAGTATCTCTGAGCCTGCGGGACGTGGAAGATCTCGTCCATGTAGGGATCCCGCTGCTCCCGCGTCACTTTGGAGAACAGCAGGCAGGACACCAAGAAGTTGATGCTGCACAGAGCTGAGAATATGTAGCCTTCGACTTTCTCCATGTTTTAATTCGCTGTTTTACAACGACACGCGACGAAACAGTCAATTTGGCCAAACTCTAACTGTTAGACTTGTGTATACCGCGCATAGCGACCACACCCCGTGGATTAAAGCTGGTACGTTCCCCAAATTCAGAGAGAAAATGGCTGAAAATGACATAAACAACAAAGAAAAACCGAGGAGTTTGGATTTCCAACAGCTGGATATCCGCCCTAGAATCGAGCTCGGGTGGAAACACTTTTACAACCAGTGGTTCCGACTGCCTTGCTCTTCGCTCAACGTCGACGCCACATTGTGAGTGGATGCAGCGTGACTTTACGTAAAATAAGAGTAGCATTGCTTCAGTATAAACTGACGTAAAAAGTAATTATTCAAAGACTGACTAAAGTGAAAGTAAGATATCACTTGGCAAAAAGTGATATCTTTTATCTGGCTAACTTGTAAAAAAAAAAACCAAAAAACTGCTATCGCACAGATACAAAAATAAATCTGTGAAAATTCTGCTATTTAAAAAAAAATAAATGTATAACATAAAAACAAAATCACAAGTTGAGACGAAGAAAAACGTTTCAAATCACATTTTTATTCTCATAAAACTTGGTAAACCACTGCAGTATCTCTATTTGAACAATGTAAGGTAATAGTGATATTTATATCCAGTATGGTGGATTTGGTTAAAAAAATATTTTCCTTGTAAACATTTTAGACACAATTAGGTAAGATGCTGTTTAAATAATATAAGTAACAAAATGGAATGCAGTGGCAATGGTTTGGGATGCATTTTAAGCACACTGAATTTGTGTTGCTGTGATATTCATTTGAAAACTGTGCAAATTTTTATCAAAATGATTCAAAATAATCTGTACTAAAGTAATCAAATTTTCATTTTCTTTCTTTTTTCTTTTTTTTTGTATTCCGGCGAATACTTAGGCCGAAATAAAGAAACCCGTTGTGTTTCTTTTATTCATGTCGCCACTCACAATATGGCGGACGAGCTCACGAATCGTTACTACATGGCATTAAGCAAGTGCGGCCTCTACTACACGTTTGTTGCACCAAACACTTAAATTACCCAGCTATATAAAAATATTAATACGTATTTTATGTTGTATCATTTATTGTACGAGTTTACTAAATATGTATCTGTGGTATATGTAATAGGCGTCTTCTGCTCACGACATTTTGTTCCGAGCTGTGTTACTGTATTATGGTTCCCCCTTCATGTGTCTGACGTGAAGAAGCGCAGTGCCTATGCTGTAGCAGATAAAAAATTGTTCAATTCGTGCATACATATGAATTTTAAGCATGAAACTTACGCAAACGCTGGAGCTTTACCCCGACACCAGGGTGACGCAAGTGCTTTTCAAAAGCGTGAAAAACGCCGCAGAACTGAGGCAGAAAGCGGTGGAGGGAAAAATAAACGGCGCCCTCATCAACCCGACAATGGTGAGCCACTTTTATATTATTGCTGCTTTCAATTCTGTCGACATATTCAACTTATGCCATTTGAAAAATGATAACTGTCTCGTCTTTGTTCATGCTTGTGGGTTTGATAGTGTCTGGGATGTAAAATCCAACTTTGTGTGCATTTACAGCTGGTGGATCCTTTCCAAGTGCTGGTTGCTGCCAATAAAGCTTTTCATTTGCACTCCATTGGAAAGATGAAGACCAGAAGTCTCAACTCGGAAATCATTTTCAGCTTGTCACCGACTAACAATGTGCGTACGTTTGAACTAAAATGTCCAACCACTGTACTTGAACTTGTTCAAATTTTGTCACGTCTCAACCCCATACATCAGCACAGTTCAATGGAAGTTTATGGACCAACACGTGTTGCACGTTGTTGTAAAAGTGGCCTGTAAACCATTGGTCAACTAGACTGTTTGGTTGTAATGCAACAAAAATCGGTTAGAAGGCAAAGCGGCGGCGTTTTCCCAGCCTTTGTTTAACGTCTTCATCGATGCAGATCTCAGAGGCCTTCAAAAGATTTGGGCTCTCCGACAGAGACGACTCGGTCCTGGTGGTGGTGGTTCACGGCAAAGACGAGCTGCAGGCCGTGGCGGACGTCACGGCCGTGGTGGACGGACAGCAGCTTCCAGTGGACCAGGTTTCCTCACTGTCAGACTTGGAGAGGATCAGAAAGGTAATGATCTAAAATGTATGGAATCTCTGCGTATTTTAGCAACCAGAGGCTCACCAACTGGATTCAAAGCATAAGGTGGAACATGTCTGTCATGTTAAACAAGCTTACAGCTATCAATGCTTTATATATACACTCTAAAGGTGCGTAAGTAATATTTTGGGTCTTTTAATGATGCATTAGAAACCACAAATTGGATGCACAAGCTTGGATCTTATCCAGCCGAGATTTTCAGAGCAGCTCTTGCTTATTATTTCAGCCGGAAAATGCTGCCGTGTGTCCTGAACGCATTTGCTCCTTTGTGTCTCCGTTACAGCTGTACAAAGTCACGCCTCAGGAGGAGACATGCGGCAGTCTGCTGGACGCCGTCGTGTGTAGAATGGCCATAAAAGACGTCATGTAAGCACCTACAGACACAACAGCGCCACGGGAATGAAAATCTGCTCTTTTCATCACAGAAATGTCTTTAGGATTATTTTTTATATTTTCGATACTGTTTATGACTGTGTACTCTCCCGGGTTCAGTAGATTGTGTCACAGTTCACTCGTTTTTATTCAGTTCTGTTTTCTGGAGCCAGTTTGTGGGGGGGGAATTTAAATATGAAATCATTAAAAATGATCCTGTTTCCAGTCTTTCTCTGCTTCTTTTTGAACTGTTTTGAGATCCGAGTCCTGTGTTAAATTCGGTTGAAACCTTCTAACGTCGCTTAAGGATGTTTTTTTGCCCTTTCATGTTTATGTGAAAAGATGAAAAGTACATTTTGATGTCCGTGACCATGTCTGGCTCAACGTGACTTGCATTAGATATACAAAAAGAAAAATGAATCTATCTTTAATTACTTCCGTCTGTCTATTTTTTATTTTTTTTCCATGGGTTCCATATTTAAAGGTTATAGCTGCTGAATCACGCACGCCAATTGAGCCGGCTCTCTTACATTTCCCAAAGCCAAACAAAGTAAAGAATATGTAACGTTTTTTTTTTTTTTTTTCAGAAATCGTAGATTTATTTTGAATCTTGCGTTTATCGGCTTTGCAATCATAAACAGAATTACTCCACAAAAGCTAAAAACTACTCTGCGAATTTTGAACTAGCTTGAAGCCCAAATGTCTAGAAAAATCTCTTAATATTTTCCAGATTCAGTGTCTTTGTCTTTGACTAGTGATTTGTGCTGGTACTCAGTAAAAAAAAGTCACTTCATAAACAATGTAATCAATTTAACCAAGCTAATTTTGTCAACAACTACATCTGCTCTAAATTTATGATGCTGGTTTTCAGTGTTAGTTCCAAGATTTGTGTTAAAAGACTAAAGACAAATAAAAAAAGAAAAAAGAAAAACATTTCCCTTTTGAATTGAGGAAAAAATGTGAAGGAACGGCTTTCAGATTTATCCAAAAATCAAGTCGGAGCGTCTTAGTCCGGAAAGTTGGCCAGCTCGTCTTTTCCGACGTTCCCTCCGCTGAGGACGCACACGGCGGTCTTCCCCTCCAGGTCGGGAATCTTGTCGCTGACGAGCGCGGCGAAGGCGGCGGAACCCGACGGCTCGACCACCAGCCCGGCTCGGTAGAGGGCGGAGACGGCCGCCCTGATCTCGTCGTCGCTCACCAGGACGATCTGCTCCACGTAGAGCCGACACAGCTCAAAGGGCAGCCGGCCTGTGGAGCAGAGCAGCGCCGCGGTTACCACGCCATATTGAACGCATTCGCCTGGCGACTGGCTCGAGGTTTCTACCTGGTCTGGAGTCGGTTTTTAGTATTTTCCTGGTCTGGTTAGACATGGAAGGAGAAAATAGGAGGATGGAAAAATGTTTGCATTTCCAGCTTTGATCTTTGTCCAGTCGCCTAAATGTTGTCTTTCTTTCTTAGACTTAGACTGACTTTATTGTCATTTTGCATGCACAGGGTGTATACAGAACGAAATTTTGTTGCATACGGCTCAGGACCTTCCTGATTTGTTTTTCCTTTCCTCCTTTTGCCCTTTTCTACTTCGCTGTGTCCGTCCATCTGTCCACCATTCATTCTTCAGTCTTGCTTTTTGTTCTTTCACTACTGAGCCTTTGTAACAACTACTTTCCTCCTTCTTTCCCTTTTTGTTTTTCTTTCCACCCTTGTCTCCTACATTTCATCCTTCCTTCCTTCGCTGTATCAGTTGTTTCTTTGTTCCTTTCTTGTGTTTTTCTGTTCTTTCCTTATATCATTTGCATTGTTCTCTTTCCTTTCTTCATTTCATAATTTCTTTCTTCCTTCTACATTTCATTTCTCCTCTTCCGTTCATTGTTTCCTTCCTTCCTGTCATTTTCTGTTTTTTTTCTCTCTTGTATTTTTCTATTTTCTTTCTTAACTTCCTTTTATCTCTTTATTCCTTCCTTCTGTCTTTTTTTACTTCCTCATGTGCCAGTTCATTCTTTGTTTTTCTTTTTTAATTTTCACGCTTGTGTCCTTCCTTTTCTCCTCTAGTTCTATTTGGGTACTTCCTCATTGGCTTCCAGTCTTTCCTTCCTTTTTATTTATCCACACACAAGATAATGAGGCTAAACAATTAAAAAATCTGGAACAGTCTAGAGTTTTACATGAGAAATATGTACAACTCTACTGGTTGGACCAAATTTTATTTAGGCGCAATGAACTAAAGTGAGACTGAATATATAAATGCGTGCTCCACTGATAAGTGGATTAAAAAAAACATGGCTTTTATTTCAAGGTATCAAGTTAAATGGGGTTCAGTAAGAAAGCAAGCACTACTTTAGGTTGACTAGAAAATTAAATCTCTTTAAGATGCCAGAAGGTTTTGGGTGTAAAAGGACTAAACTTGATGAGTCCATGTGATGTGAATACCTGTGGAAAGGGAAACGTTTTCACAATCAGTTCCTACATGCCAGCATAGAGGAGGACTAACCTGCAGAAGGAGGTGCAAGGCCAGAGGCGATGCTGTGTGTATCCATCCACACCGGCTTCTTCTCAATAAAGCTTTGGTACATCGTACAGGCTGGTGGCAAACACACACAGACACACACAGACACTCGGTATAAACAAGCTCTACGCCGATGATCTGTTTCCGCACTTGGGCGGCCGATTTTCAGTTTCACTTCACCTCCTTCTGGTTCCACGCCGTAGATCCTGGTCGTGTCGCACCCCGAGAGCTTGACGGCAGCAGCAACCCCGGCGAGCAGGCCGCCCCCACCGCAGCAGACCACCACCACGTCCGGGTCCGGCACCGCCTCCAGCAGCTCCAGGCCCAGGCTGCGCACGCACAGATTCTCGTTTTAGAAATGAGAGCCAGTTGAAAAGCACGTGTCCCGTTTCCTTCCACCTCGCCCGTTTTTGCTACTCGGTGAAATTTTCTTGCTAAATTGAAATAAATGTATAGGGTAAGGGGGAGAAAAAAAAAGTCAAGGTTTTGTTTAAGTTGGGAGAACCTGGCGTGTCCGGCTATTAGATCCAGGTCGTCGTAGGAGTGCAGGAAGGTCATGTTGTCCTCCTGAACGCACCGGTTCACCGCACTCATCAGAGAGGACCCGGGAACTCGCTCTACTTCCACCCCAAAAGTCTGAGGAATAAATTCAGAAATAGATCCCTTTACAACCTTTATATCAGGTATGATGGAACGTTTCATTTATGGTTTTTCCAGTCCAACCTGGATAAGGGTGGCCCTGGACTCCGGGGCCGTTTCTGGCATGACCACCTTCCCCTTGGAGCCGTAGTGTTTCGAGGCGTAGGCGAAGGACTTCCCATAGTTCCCCGCTGACATGGTCACAAAATGGCCACCGCTCGGTCTTCTGGAGAATTGATTGGCCACTCCTCTGATTTTAAAGGACCCTGTCAATCAGAAACGAGGAATATCAAGTGGGTGGAGGGGGATGGAAGGGTCAGACGTGGGATCGAGAGAGTGCAGCTCCCCCACTGACCGGTTTTCTGCATGTTTTCCAGCTTGATGTGGACGTTGCAGCTGACGCTCAATGGCAGCGTTGTCTGGCACCAGGGGATCATGGGGGTGTTGAGGACACCCAGGGGGCTGTTCCTCACCGTCTCCCTGGCTTCTCTCAGCAGTTCCAGGGTGACGGCGTCCGTAGACACGTCACTCATCTGCAGAACCAACAAAAACATGTGCAACGTACTTTAAAAAAATTCAACCTGGTATTATTTAACCTTGCCCATTTATTTTTCCTTTAACAGACAAAGTAGAGATAATTTGAATGAATGGAAAATATATGATATCTATGTGTCTTGGAAAAAGCATTCAATGTATTAATTGCATTGCTGCTCTCCCATAAAGGCTTTCAGCAAATCGTATGTTTTTATCTGTGTCATTGTGCTGCATTTGAAATGATCTTACATTGTATGACAGATATTTTGATGTTTTTAGTATTTTTCATTTCTGTGTTAGTAATTTGTTATGTATTATAGTTTGTTTTTCCATTTATTTTTTTATTTCCTCAATAATTTATCCTCAGTAAATTATTTTATTTGTCTATTTTCATTTTATTTACTTTGACCATTTCCAGCGTGGGACGTACTTGGTGTCATGCTTGTTTGCATGGAAAGTGCAAATAAACCCTGGTTGATTGATATATTATAAACCTATGGCTTGTTATTAGCTGCAAAAAAAAATGTTGCAAATATAAAAAAAAACTTCTTGTTCTGGATACTTTCAAACAATGAATCCAAGACAGAAATTGATGTACAGATCTCACTTTGAAAAACACCTAAAATAAGCAAATACTTTGCGCATTAAGTTCGGCATACTTTACACTTACCTTATTGCTAATATTAGTTGCTATTTCGTTCTGCAAACGATATGTCTCGATGTACGGACGTTGGACCGTGTTTTTTTTTTTTCTCCCCCGGCCCCTGTTGTCCCTGTTCTGACCGGAACTAAGACGTCGGACGTAATTTCGCGACGGACCTGAACATGTTGAGAGGCGTTAGCTCACGTTTTTGTAGTTACGCAAGTTTTAAATGAATAAAGTTGTATATATTTGTTGGAAACGACATGGGGCTTGTAAGACACGTCGTGTGCGCCATGTCGGGTGGAGTTGACAGCTCTGTGGCAGCTCTGCTATTAAAGAGAAGAGGTGAGACATTCTTGGGAAACTAAACGGTTTAAAACACCACTTCAGTTACCCCAAAGTAGCCGTGTGTTTGTTTCCTTGCTGCAAACTCGGCAGACGTTTGTCTGTTGTTCCTAAATGTGCTTCTTAAAGTGCTGACGGTTGTTGTGGGTGTCTGCCACTCGAAGGCTACAATGTGACAGGGGTGTTCATGAAGAACTGGGACTCTCTGGACGAGAGTGGAGTCTGCAGCACAGAGAGGGATTGTGACGACGCCTACAGAGTGTGCCAGACTCTGGACATCCCTTTCCACCAGGTGTCCTATGTCAAAGAATACTGGCACGACGTATTTAGGTACCTTACTTGTCCTTAAAAGAAGCCATTTGCAGCTAATGTCACCTATGTTCCTGAGTTTCAGTTGTCCCCAATGTATTTGCAGCAACCTGCTGAAGGAATACGAAAAGGGCAGGACGCCAAACCCCGATATACTCTGCAACAAACACATCAAATTCAACCATTTCCACAAGTACGCCATCCACACTTTAGGTACGTATGCTTTTAGAATAACATATTTTGAATCTTTGTGGCTTCTAACATGTGCCTGCTGTCAAATAAGTGAGCAGCATATCAAAACCGGCATTAAAAACCTGCTAATTACTAGAATATAGGCATGCAGTTACAAAATGCCTATATTCTGTTAAAAATGTCCAGTTTTTTATATGAATAATCAACTGGGGAGCTAATAACATGTGTATTATTTTTAAACCACTGCCTTCACTTGCTCGTACTTACACAATAATAAAATTAAGATGTTAGCAAAGTTGTTTATTATTTGAAAACCCAGTTTATTATTTATTTGTTGGTTTGAGTTTTTTTTGTTCTGTTTTAATTTATATTTTCAGTGCAGTGGCGGTGTAAATGCTTAATAATAACTAAAAGGATAGGTGTTATTTTGTTTGTATTAAGTCAGTGCAATTTTTGGCAATGTTGGATCACTTTTATGGCATTTATTAAGTCCTAATATCCTGCTGAAATTTCTCCTTCCTGCTAGATGATCCAATAGGTTTTCACAAAGACCTTGTTCTGATTGGCTGACAACCTGCTTTACTTGTTTTGCGCGTAAACTGGTGCGCTTTGCTTCTGCTTCAGGTGCCGACGCCATGGCAACCGGTCATTACGCTAGGACATCCCAGGAAGATGAGGAAGTTTTCCAGCAGTCGCACACGACCCGACCCACCACACTGTTCAGGGATCGATTCGAGATCAGAAACCGTAAGCGTTCGGCTCCGTTTTCAGTCAAACCCATCTCTCTTTCCAGCACATTTGTTCGTGTCCAACGCGCTGTAACTCTCCTGTGCTTTTTTGGGGGGGGGTTCTTCTCCCGGATTTCTTCCCTTCAGCCGTGAAGCTGTGCAAAGGAGCCGACCTGGCCAAAGACCAGACTTTCTTCCTCAGCCAAATCTTGCAGGACGCCTTACGGCAAACCCTCTTCCCACTCGCCGGACTCACTAAGGAGTTTGTGAAAAAGATGGCTGCTGAAGCAGGGTTTCACCACGTGTTAAAAAAGAAAGAGGTATAAGGAAAAATAGACGTGTCCAATTAGTCATTGAGCTCTACTTGTTATACTCAGTCTGAACCTTAAGACCTCTATTCTTACAGAGCATGGGCATTTGCTTCATTGGAGAGAGAAATTTTGAAAACTTCATTTTAGAGGTGAAATGCAAGTCTTTTTTTCCCCCCCCCTTCGTTTTGTTCTCTGTCTCTGATTTCTAACATTTGTATGGTGAAAAAGTGATAATCCGCTACAGTTTTGTTTTACCTGTCAGTATCTGGAGCCTAAACCTGGGAACTTTGTGTCTATTGAGGACGGGACGGTGAAAGGAACGCATAAAGGTCTGATTATCATAGTTATTATGCAAAGCCTTTTCGTTAAAAAAGTCTTAGTGTTCTTGTCTCCTGCTTGTGGTTCTTCTACAGGTTGGTTTACGCTGACCCTGGGCCAGCGGGCGAGGATAGGTGGCCAGAAGGATGCCTGGTTTGTGGTCGATAAAGATATTGTCACCGGCGATGTTTTTGTGGTGAGAACATCTTTTTTTCTTTTTTTTTCCACCTCTGTTTTATGGAATTGTACTCAGATTTTATGTGACAGCCCTACAGCTGGATGATATGGCTGAAAAAATGTATCACAATACAAGTATTTTGTTGCTAGGTGACCCAAATGGAATAAGTTGGTTGACGCTGCCGGCGTTTCTTCGCTAGACGTGAGAGGTTGAGAAGCTAAAGTCTTTCCTCTGACTACATCCCCCAGAATGCTGTGCGTTTCTGTATCAGAATTCAGTCAAATCATTGAATATTCTATTAGAATTGTATTACCTATGATTTTGATCAATCGCGATGTAGATAGTTATTGATCTATTATTCAGCCCTAGTTAGACCAAAACAAAACATTGCAAAATCATTGTAAACTTTTATAAAGATACATTTACAGATATGGTATGTAGTTTGGCATACATACTATTGCAACAAGATATTAGTTTCACTAACGAAAGCAGTTGATTAGTGTCTCCAAAGCTCAAATAATGCTTAAACTACAACCCCACATCGACCCCAAATCCCAGATTAGTTTGTTTTCTAACCATACAGCCAGGCAGAGATTTAAAGAGGAATGGCAAAAGCAAATGAGGTGGATTAGCAGTCCTTGCTAACAACTGTTGGTGACATCCAGGACATGTTACTGTGGAATATTGTCTCTACTGCCCGGATATCGAGCAGTTAGTGTGTCATGAGACAGTCATACACCAGCAGTCTTCAGTCAGAGGCGTCTCGATATTTGTCGCAAGACTGACTGCTATCATAGAGCCTTATGAGTTACGACAACATCTACTTTCCTTTGGAATAAATACATTATTTTTGAATTGAATATAAATATGTATGAACACCTTTGGGAGCCTCTGTATTCTACATTACCCTGCCCAGCATACCAAAAATGTAGGGCTTCACAATATATTATCACTAGCATTGGTACAGGCCAATATTAGTCATTTTTTAACATGTCGGTATCTGTACAGACAGATATCGGCATTTATCAGACAGATAAATACTGATAATCTATCTGTCTGATAAATACCAGTATTGGAGCTCTACAACTCTTCTTGTATTTTCTTGAAATACAACATGAAATACAACAATTTCCATTCTGTTGTCATTTGTTTCTGGTGGGGAATGCGAAGAGGTTGGTCATGTGGTTTTAGTTTTTTTTTGGTCATGTGACCATGATAGTGATGCAGCCAAGAATTATGGGGAGTTTAACTAAAGCAGTGGTGGTCGAAATAAATATAACATCGGTAAATATTGGTTATCGGTCACAACAGCAATGTTAATATCTGCCAAAATGTTCATATTGGTGCAATGCCACAAAAACGTATATTAAACGCCTCCTGTTTCAGGCTCCGACCACCAATCACCCAGCTCTCTTCCGTGACACGGCGCGGACCGACCGCTTCCACTGGATCGCCTCGGACCCACCCGCGGAGCTGGTCAGGACCCAGATGATGGAGTGCCACTTCCGCTTCATCCACCAGATGGCGCTCAGTGAGTCTGGCCGCCTCAGAGCCACTTAAGGTGACGGCAAAGCGAGGCAGACTCACTCTGAACGTTCTCCCCCTGCAGTTCCCTGCACCGTGACTCTGAACATGGACGGTTCGTTGTGGATTTCTCTCTCTCAGCCGGTCAGAGCGCTGACGCCCGGACAGGTATCGAGTCAAGCACCACTCCAAGACTTTCCCTCCAATGTTGACTTCATGAAGCAGGTCTTTAACTCCAGTCGCTGGCTCTGTCCCTGCCTCAGTTTGCAGTTCTCTACAAAGGCGACGAATGCCTGGGCAGCGGCAAGATCATCCAGCTGGGGCCCAGCGAATTCACGCTGCAGAAGGGACGCGAAAGGCTAGTGGCGAACCGGCAGCAGAACAACGAGCCGATCCCCGATCCAGCTGGCTGAGATCAGAGATCAGTGCTCCGAGTGCGACCGTCTTGGATCTGCCTGTCTGGTACATTAGGTAGCACGAGGAGATGTTTATAGTGATTTTACTCAACCTTTCGGTCTCAGTGGTGTTTATTATCCAAGGATAAAACAGTAGGAGGAAAGAGTTACGTTTTGCTGCTAGGTGCTTCGATAAATCATCTGTATCCTTACATCAAAATGGAGTCTTTATAGTAATAAGATGGTTTACTGAGAAAAAATAATACGTTTCTAGACCATACACTACTACTGACTTCTAAAAGGACACAGATGAAATATAAAGTGGACAGGCGGTCCACTTTATATTTATTCTAAAATTGTATAATCTTGTGTAAATGTATTAAAAATGTATAAAGTTAATTTTAAAAAATATCATGATGGGACTACAACTCGAAACAGTGAAGTTCTGCAAATTATTTGCCGATGGAAAAAGTCCAGCATTTTCGCATGCAGACCAGCCGCGTCGAAGGGTACACCGCGCCTGCAGCAAAGCACGGCGGTGGCTTAGTGATGCTGGTGGGCTGAGGCGCCTCCTCCGGATCTGGAGACCTGCAGCACACGGAGGGCGCGACGGAACCCATCCTGGGAGGAAACGTCACGTCGTCCGAGTTAGAGATGGTAGGTTGCAGTCGTTTTGTTTGATGGAAGCACTGCACCACTAATAAAGCACGGTGATGGTGGATTGGCGATATACATATAGATATGCTTTTAATTCACAGGACTTTGGTGCCTTTCGGTCACTGAGTTGCTTATGAACTCCTCTATATGCTGTTGTATAATGTGAAGTTATGTGTCTTGAAATAGGTCGTAAAGCAAAGCAACTATCTGAAACCACTCCAGAACAAATATCCATAAACCTAAAAAAAAAAAAACTTAAACCAAGATGTAATCAGAAAGAAAGGATTGGACATAAAATTATCGCTGCAACGTATTATCTGTGAAAGTGTTTTAAAGCAATTAAACCTTGGGGTGTACTTAGTTATTCCACCACTAGATTCTCCTTTTTTGTCCTCATCTCTCTTTGGTACCAAGTGAAACGGTTTCATTTTAATTGTAGATTTAAAGTGAGATACAGATCGGGATGTTTGTATGAAATGTTCTGTTAAATCTGAACTGTAAATTTCTGTCCTTTTTGGCTCTAAAATAAGTTTTTGGCTCTAAAATAAGTTTTTGGCATTTTAGAAAAACGTCCAGTCAATTGGCCTGTAATCTGCTCACTTTCATGGTAGTGTTTCTTTCTGCGATGTCACAGATGTAACAAACGGAGCTCATAAAAATGACTCAATAAAACTGAATGTTGACGGGGTAACCCGGTTCCTGTTCCGAAGACGCAAGTTATCCTGCTTGGAAACTAACTGTCTTTTTTTTCCCCCTTTCTACTTTTTGTATGCATTAGTCCATCAAACCACAAGGGGGGGCTGTGACACAAGATTCCCAACTGAAACTTTAGTTTGACAAGAGCGCATTCTATTTTTAATGCAATTTTAGAGATTTTTTTTTCTATTATTAATCCGTCACTAAGAAAAACACAAAGACTCTTTACAAAACTGCAGAAATCGAATAAAGCAAACTATAATTAAGTTACCCTAAGTCTTCATTATTTTAAAAATCTTTGACCCAAATATGTGATCCTGGTTTTATTTCAGAGCAGAGCCAGGAGGGAGTTGTGTAAAAGTATAAACATTAATGATTAAACCAGCGGTGCTAGTCCTTTTCCCTTTTAATATAATGTACATTTTTATCAGTGGATAAAAATGTATATTATGCATATAATCCAGTCTAGCCTGGGGCGTCGTTGACCTCTTCCACCCCATGGTGGCGCCACTGATCCTCTGTTCTTGTCACGGAAAGTTGTCAGTTTTATTCTAGGATTTATTTGTAACACCAGTGTGGATGAAATGTGTCCCCAACGCAGCAACAGACAATACATTCAAATAAAAATGCTAAATTGTGAGTTTTAACATAACGTGCGTACCTTGGTCATCTCTTTCGTGTTCGAAATGATTATCAAACCTATATTTGTTTTAACATGAGAATCAGTTATTTTGAAGTAATTAAAATTTACGGAAATGTTCATGTTTTGATACATTTCTAAGTGTGATTACAAGAATATTGTAAATTTTAAGACAAAGCGGAACTTTTTAGAAATAAAATTTTCCGTAATTTTAAACTTCTATCTAAAGTGTCAGAGCAAATTAAACAGCATTCCAATTATTGACAAACTCAGCATAATCACAACTATGTAGGTCAGTGATGTAGCTACCACTGTAGGTTTATGTTGTATAAAATATTTAATAAAAATTCTGAAGTGTGTCAAATTTATACATTTAGAAACTAGCACAGCAAATTAAAGAAATAGTCAAGTTTCTTTAAAAACTTGACTATTATTACTACTATTATATTTCTCAGTTCTTATGAACACTTAAAAGTTTAAAGTATATTAAATTAAATGAAACTAGCCACATGTGATGTCAAAGCAGAATCATTCTTAATGAACCTCATTAGCAGTATGATTGCAAATATTGTATTTATCAATTCCCTGAAATCTTTAACGATGTAAAATCATTTTCAAATTTGAAATCTAGAGACTGAGTTGATTTAAAGTTACTGACCAGCTGATCTGTTCCAATCTTGCACCTGTTGTAATGTGATTTATCCAACTATACAGGAAGCAGACATTTGTGTTTCTTCAGTTTGGTTTGCAAATTTTGGATTGTAAACTCACGCAGCATCCACACTACGTTCTATATTTATTGTCAATGAACATTTGTTAGTGAAGACTATCTACACCACCGGCAAGACTCTTTAAGCCTAAACTAACTCTTGATAAACTTCTGAGAAATACATTCAGTGAGAATTTAAGTGCTGCTTGGTTCGCTTGTGTCTCGGGCCGGCTCTGTGGCTCAGAAGACAGATGCAGTCCTGAAGCGCACTCTGAAAACTTCTCAGTAATGATACTTTTTCACTTTTATAGCTGCACAAAACTTCTGCAAAAGACGCGAACGGAATTTTATTTTTTAAACAATGCTCTTGTGCTCATTGGTCATCCTGCCAGCGGCAAATCTCCATCAGAAAAAGAAAAGCCCCCACTCGGGGGAACGCAGCAGGTTTATGGAAATAAGTTGAGGAGGAAGAGGGGAGGAGGTAGTGGAGGAGGAGATCCACGGAGCCATTTTGTACTCATTTTAAACTCAGTTGGCCTCACGCAGCAGCCGCGCGCTCTGGATACGCTGACACCATGGATACCGAGCGTTAAAACTCCACAATGAGGGATAAAAGCAAAATGCGGTGTTGGGAGAGGGAGAGTTAAGCCATTACTGGAGCCCTTTCGGTGAACCTGACTGGGATCTGGCAGGTATCCGGGCATGGAGCCGGCGATGTGTCGGATTTGGATCTGTGTCCTGCTCGCGGTGCCGCTTGCGGGATGTTTGGAGATGCACCTTTCGGAGACTTTACAGCCCGGGAGCATTTTGGCAAACCTGTCTCTGGGACCTGGTTGGACGTATAACATCGACAGGACTTTATCTCCCAACTTCATCCAGACGCTTTTCCAAGTTGGGAAGCGCAGCGGGGTGATCCGCCTGTCCCGCAGGATTCAGTGCGCGCACACGCCGAGGAACCCAGCGCCTGTTTATTTCAGAGCAGGTTCCTCAACGTCCGGGGACGCGACCCTGACGCATTTTAACGTGTTTGTCCACGGACAGAACTGTTTTATTAAGTACAAGAGAAAGACTGAGCCGGACATTCACATTGAACACGTTTTGAAAGTGAGGTCAGCTTCCTGTTTACTCGCAGGTAAATTGTTATTGAATGTAAAGAAACTTTTGCCAGCATCCACGCAAAGTGTAACCCTTTTAAATTCTAAATGTGTTGGAAATGACTTTGTTGCTGCGTTCATGCATGGAGATTTGTTCCTGGTCAACGACTTGTGCCTTGAACACAAAGAAAAGGTGGATTTGCACTGCACCCTGCATGGCTCTCCAGGCAGCAGGCTGTCTGTGCAGCTGAGTTTGACTCTGTCACAACATGAAAGTACCCACAGAAAGTCTGGCAAACTGATCCACAGGGGGAAGCGTCAGGTTAACTCAGGTCCGCGGTTCCAGATCTCCACCTATCAGGTGTCTGTCCCTGAGAATGAGCCCCCATACACACATGTCATCAACCTAAAAGCAGTTGATCCGGATGATGGCGAGGCAGGGAGGCTGGAGTACAGCATGAAGTCTCCTCAAGACAAGAGGTCTGATAATTACTTTCGAATAGATGCAAAGACGGGGAGCGTATCGACCATTCAGCAGCTTGATAGAGAACTAATGGACACACATGTTTTCTTAGTTTTTGCAACTGACAATGGCACCCCAAAAAGATCGACCAGTTCTATCCTGACCATCACAGTTAGTGACAAAAATGACCACAGGCCCGTGTTTGAGCAAAAAAATTACAAAATCAACATCAGGGAGAATGTGGAGGTTGGCTTTGAGGTGATGACCATACGTGCCACTGATGGTGATGCCCCCTCCAACGCCAATATGGTTTATAAAATTGTCAATGAAGACGGTATCAACTCTGTGTTTGAGATCGACTCCCGGAACGGCTTGGTGAGGATCAGGGAGCGGCCTGACAGGGAGACCCGAGCCCAATACAAGCTGATCGTTGAGGCTGATGACCAGGGCAAGGACCCTCATCCTCTGACCGCCACTGCCACAGTTCAGATCACTGTGGAGGATGAAAATGACAACTATCCCCAGTTTAGCGAGAAGCGGTACGAGGTACAGGTCCCAGAGAACGTTGCTGTCAACACTAAAGTTATACAAGTGGAAGCGACTGACAAAGACGAGGGGAATAACGCCAAAGTTCAGTACAGCATCATCAGCGGCAACATTAAAGGCCAGTTCTACATAAACTCCGAAAAGGGTGAGATTAATGTCATCAACCCTCTGGACTATGAGATGATTCGGGAGTATAATCTAAGGATCAAAGCTTACGATGGTGGCAGGCCCCCATTGATGAATAACACTGGAATGGTAGTGGTGCGTGTGGTGGACATCAACGACAATGCTCCTATGTTTGTCAGCACTCCTTTCCAGGCCACTGTGTTGGAAAATGTTCCCCTCGGTTATTCTGTTATTCACATTCAAGCAATAGATGGCGATTCAGGAGAAAACGCTCGTCTGGAATACCGGCTCACTGACACAACACCTGGTTTCCCGTTCACCATCAACAACAGCACCGGCTGGATTACAGTTGGTGAAGAACTGGACAGGGAGACTACTGACTTCTACACCTTTGGCGTTGTGGCAAGAGATCATGGGAGTCCTGCTATGTCTTCATCAGCCATCGTAAGCATCATGGTGCTGGACGTGAATGACAACGTCCCGGCATTTACTGAAAAGACATACTCTTTAAAGATCAATGAAGATGCCGTTGTGGGGACCAGTGTGCTGACCGTGACAGCTGTGGACAGGGACATTAACAGCGTGGTGACTTATCAGATCTTCAGTGGAAACACCAGAAACCGCTTTTCCATCACCAGCCAGAGTGGTGGGGGCCTCATCACCCTGGCCCTTCCCCTGGACTACAAGCAAGAGCGGCAGTACGTCCTGACGGTCATGGCGAGCGATGGGACACTCTACGACACGGCTCAGATTTTCATCAACGTGTCGGACGCAAATACACACCGGCCTGTTTTTCAGACCAGTGGCAACCTGCAGGTGCTTCTTGGTGAGGAAAAGCCTATAGGCTCTTTTGTGACTATGATCACTGCAACGGATGATGACACGGGGGAGAACGCTCGCATCACGTATGTCATGGAAGATAATGTTCCACAATTTAAGATAGACCCCGATACTGGTGTAATCACAACACAGATGGAGATCGACTATGAACACCAAGCGTCCTACACTTTAGCCATCATTGCCAGAGACAATGGCATCCCTCAGAAATCTGATACCACTTATGTGGAGATTAGAATTGAGGATGCTAATGACAATGCTCCCATCTTTAACAAAGATGTATACAAGGGCAGTGTACTTGAAGATGCACCTATCCAAACCAGTGTTCTCCAGATTGTTGCGTCAGACAGAGATTCTGACTCCAATGGAAGGGTGAGTTACACCTTTCAGGGTGGAGAAGACGGAGAAGGCGATTTCACCATTGAAACATATTCTGGAATAATTCGAACTGCTCGCAAACTGGACCGCGAGAACGTTGCTTTTTACAACCTGAAGGCGTTAGCTGTGGATAGAGGGCTTCCTCCTCTGAAGGCAGTTGTTTCTGTTAATATTTCAGTCCTAGACATAAACGACAACGCTCCGGTGTTTGAGAAGGATGAGCTTTTTATTTATGTGGAGGAAAACAGCCAAGTGGGGTCCGTTGTTGCCCAAATCACTGCCACCGACCCAGACGAGGGCACCAATGCTCAGATTATGTACCAGATTGTGGAAGGAAATATTCCAGAAGTTTTTCAGCTCGACATTTTTAACGGCGACCTCATCGCGCTCACAGACCTGGACTACGAGACCAAAACAGAATACATCATTGTGGTCCAGGCCACCTCAGCCCCATTGGTGAGCCGGGCTACAGTACACATCCGGCTAGTGGACATGAATGACAACGTACCTGTACTGCAGAACTTTGAGATCATCTTCAACAACTATGTCACCAACAAGTCCAACAGTTTTCCAACTGGAATTATTGGAAAGGTACCAGCCCATGATCCAGATGTGTCGGATAAGCTGCGTTACAAGTTTGAATCTGGAAATGACCTCAATTTGCTGCTGTTGAATGAAGACACTGGGGATCTGAGACTGAGCAGGGATCTGGATAATGACAGGGCTCTGGAAGCCCCCATGACCATTTCTGTCTCAGGTGAGTAAATGCCTCATTGTTTCAGTTCTACTTCTTGCTAAAATCACTGCTTATAAAGTTGGGTTTATGTTGGGTCAGTATTTCCAAACAATAATGGAAATGTTGCGTGAAAAACTCTGCAGGGCTCAAACATCCTTTTCTGTTGAACAGGAGAAGTGGCAAGTTTCAGGTGTAGCATTGAGTGCAGGATCAGTTAAAGTGTTGGCTGCAGGCTCTGTGCTGGATCCGGTTGTGCTGCTTTCTGGGTGATGAATCCATTGTGTGCAAGTGGTTGGTTTGGGTAATAAAAACAAGGTGCTATTATCTGGGGCTACTCTTGTAGCTGAGCTGCTTTGTTTTTGCACTCATGTGGTTTGGTGTCGAAAGAAGGAGCTCAAGTATGCCAAGGATTTATTTCCCTCATTTTTTGGTCTTCTGCAGAAGCACTGCAGGGGGGGAGTTTAATGGACATCTTGTGGCAAGTTGTTCGCAGATGCAACAAAGGACTTGCTTTGCATACTTTCTTGCACTGGTTTTTTGAGCTAAAGTTGAAAGAAGTGTCTGGAACATGGGTTCTGATCTTTAGGCATTCTTCCTGCAAGGTCATGTAGAAAGAATTTACTCTAAGTATCTTTTTTTTCTAAGACAGAAGCAGACTTTGTTCTTTAAAGTTAAAGATTAGTGAGATGCAGGTACTTGGGCATTCTCACTTTAACCAGCTGGACTCACTATGGCAGAAAATCGCTAACATTAATAAGGCAGATACATAGAGTAGCTAACCTGTCACCCACTGGCAGCTGATTGCTTTAACATCCCCCTTTTTTCTTTTCTTCTATTTTCTCACTCTCCTTCTTTCACCTTGACTTGCTCTCACACAGCACAGAAATAGGCAAACAATTCAACACAACTAAAGCTGTTCATTCATCTTTCTCTCACTGTGTCACCCTGTCATGTTTCTAAGGACAGGAATGCCAGTATATTAAATGTGCGTAATAAACTGGGAAACTGCTCCAGTCCAGGGTGCGTTAGGGAAACCTACATTTCCTGTCGCATTTTCTAAAGCTAGAAATGTGCTGGCGGATATTTTCTCCTGGTTTTCCATGTCTAGGTTTGGGACAAAACCATTGGCATAATAATGAACTGACCCCGTAGACCATTTTGTGACTTTCACTCGAGGTCCACTCTTTTTGTCTAACAGTAATTTTTTCTGATTGACCCACACTTTTTGTCTTAGGAAAAAAGGTAGATTGGCTCTCTTTCTGAGTGCTTTATGGCAGTTGACCCTCAGAGCATCCTAGGCAAGCTACTCACCAGGTTATAAGCCTTATAGCCCTCATTCAGGGCCTCCTGATTCATGCTTGTCAATAACCAGCCGAACGAGCTTTGGTGTATCCTTGACAACAGGGGCCTCTTGATTGTCCCTGTGGGGGGGCTTGAACCCCTTTGCTGTATCACCTCTTTAGAAGTAAGCATGTGTTTCTGCGCAATTTAACAGATGTGCATGAGACACTAAGGAGACATCCTAACGTTAACTTTTTTAGGGTTCACTCTGATGTCAAGTGCTTAGTAATTATTACTTGATGCTTTGACCTCTTGACCCAGGTGTCCAGGGAGAGGAAAGCCCAAGGGGACTTTTATGCAATCAGGATTTTAACAAGCTCTAAGAGACTAGACACCAAATGTGTTCTGAAATCTTTTGAATTGAGTTCCCTCTAGCTGCCTTGGTCAAGAATTACATTTTTGTTTCCTCCTGGTTATTGTTTTGACCTTTTCTTGGTCACTGCTTTAGAGACCTTTAGTCATCCTCCATGCTTAAAGCCTGCCTAAATACAGGGAAATGTCTTGGTTTTTACGCCTGCAATTGGGAGAAGGGCGCATTGATTTTTTTTTTTTCTTTCTGTTTCAAGAAGACTATCTGTTACTGGAAATTTAGCAGGGCTACCCTTAAATGCATGCAAAAAATACTTTGCAGAGACTTCTATCATTGTGAGTACCAGGCCTGAGAACATTTTTCTAGCTTTTCCCTGAAACACAAGACAGCCCTGATAACTCTAAGATTCACTTGTTTAACATACTTTCATAGCCACAACACTGCTCCATCTGTCCCCTTTCTTCATCAACGTGATATGTGTGTGTGTGTGCAGGCGTGTGTGTGTGTGTGTGTATGGAAGATGGTAGCTCAGCGGTTTAGTGGATAAAGGCTGTGTGTAGGAACACACCCTGCTTACCCTGCTTGTCATATTTCACTTAAAACCTCTGGTGTTTTCTCTGTTCACTGATAGATGGGTATGAGACATTTTCAGAGCATTTTCTGCTTGCTGTGCCGATGCACTAACTAAAACTGTGATTTGAAGTTTGTGTCAAAAAAAATTGTAGTCATCAAAATGACCTCTTGACCTCACCCTACACTAGTAATTTGCTCCCAAGGTGGGCCTTACTTTAGTTAAACAAAAGAAAGTATGTAGAAGTTAAGGGCAGATTTTGATCTCCTTCTGTTTATTTAATCCCTCTTTCACTCAGTAATCAGGTCTGATGAGGTATTGATCTCGTATTGGAACCCTTCAGACTAACGTGCTTCTCTTTAGGAAGCATCCTGGATTGACAGGAATGATGAGGGCTACTATGGAAGCATGTGCAAACAGGCTTTAGGTGGAGTTTTATAAGAAACGCTGCATCGGGAGATTGTTACTTAAATGATTAAGAATGATTGATGCTATGTAGCCTTTTTCCACCCGCTCTGATCTCTCCTTTTGCCTCACCTTCAGTAGACGACACGGCATGATGCTACACGCACTCATACACCCCACCGCTCCGCTCCCCAGGCCTCCCCTCTCTTTTCCCTATAGAGCTTTTTTTATTGAAAAAAAAAAGCCCTATAGGGATTTGAGTTTGCTTCTTAATCCCATTGGAGGAGCTGTATAGCTCAGCTTTTTTGAATTTCTTTTCACCACCCGAACCCAAGCAGCACTTTCTCTGCCGCCTCCCAATCCCTCTTTTCTCAAAATGCATAATTAGATTTTCACAGAGACAAGGAACTTTAAGCTTATGTCAAATTCAAGCCAAGAAAAACACTGTTTTCCATGAGCACACCCAGTTTCCACAAACTCCGGGAAGCATCAGAGCTTTTAACACCAACAGACGAGTCTCTCTTTGGTCTTTGGTCTCGACTATGTTTTGTACCTTGAGTTAATTTTGTGTTTTTATTCAATCTTTAGACCTGCTAAATCAACTCACTCACTGTTTATAGTGACTCGAAAAAATATTTATACCCCTTAAATCTTTTCCAACTTTGTCACATTTCACCCAGAAGGGGAAATATGTGTTTCAAAGAGTTCAGGAAAAAGAAGATCTAAAAGTTATGTAAATTTGCATTCGACCTCCTTACACACTGCTTTGTAGAATCGCCTTTTATGTCAATTAAAGCTATTAGTGACTTTACGCACATATCAATTTCCATGTAGATTTTAACCTGTCTCACCAGAATACTTTCTTTGACATGCTTGCTGAGTCCTCAGCACCTTATTCTTCCTCTTGTTGGTGTGTCTGACACACACCATGCCCCCTGATTTGTGACCCTTCATGTTGAGGTAGCAACGGGGTGAGCGTGCATCAGTGAACTGTCAGAAGGCTTCTCTTAATTAATTTACTGTAAGTTGAACTGCAGATTTATGGCTACGATCAGGGAGTTATGAAACAATTGAGTTATTGGCCTTCGCAGGAAAAGACAAGTTAATCCCCGCATGAGTCAAAGAACAGAGATTAGCTTCCAGGGCTTCCCTTTTACTGATGGGTGAAAGGGGTTCACAGACAGCGGGAACCTCTTACTTTTGATGGCTTAACATGTGTAGTAACAGGTATTACTGTAGGTGATCACGTTCATCCCGTAGCTATTCCCGTCTCCTCCCCTTTCTCTTTCTGGCTTTAGTTTTTTAAAAAGATTTTCCTACAGTACCTCTCACGTCATTCCCAACGTTTTCCTGTCCTTGTCCATGGAAACTTCCCACTCGGTCATCATGCATCACCTGGAGCTTGTTGTTCCCCTCCCATGTGTGGCTGCCAAGGCCGAACATGTGCTTAAGGTGATACGAACTAATTTGATTACAGCTCACATTAGTTTATTATAAGGCCGCCTGATGTTGGCGCTTTGTCTGTGAGTCCCTTCAATCCTTCATTTTCTGAAGCAGCTTTATCCTGTTATGGATCACGAGGGGCTGGAGCCTCTCCCAGCTGTCGCTGGGCGAGAAGTGGGGTCGACCCTGGACAGGTCGCCAGCTGATCACTGAGCCCGGCTGGGTGAATTGTTTTAAAAACTCTACTTCTGCCTCAAAATGTATCCTGATCTTTTTTTGGGGGCGGGGACCGAATGATGCTTTCAGGTCAAAGATTCAGTGGGGTGATTGCCTTCTGGTTGGCTCTACAAAGAGTCAGACACGTTCAACTGATGTTTTTTTTGTTGGCCACCAACGTGACCAGTAAGAACAAACTCCTCTAAAAGAACAGTGTTTCTTGTCCTGCAGTATGTAGTTGTGTCTCTGTGCCAAGATGACTGATTTAAGTAGTCAAATTACTTCCGCAGGTTTTCATTGAGATATTTAGAAGTCTGGCGGCAAACAATAAGATCAGTTGTGTTGAATCAAAAACTTATCTAAAATCATGCTGGAACAAATAGGCCTTACTGATATTTGTCTCCATTTTTCTCTGCAAAATAGCTTAATTTTACTGTGGTTGGATGGAAAGTGTCTGTGAACATCAATTTCGATGTTTTATGACAGATTCTTTGCTGGATTAAGGTTTGGGCTTTGATTAAGCCTTTTTTTTTTAGCCTTGGCTTTATCATTTAGGTTGTTCTGCTGGTGAAAGCTGAACCTTCGCCCCAGCTTGAAGTCTTTTGAAGTTTCTAACATGTTGGCCAATATTTAGCTTTATCCTCCTTCTGTTCTGCTTGCTGAGTTTTGGGCAAAATTGGTTGTTTAAGAAGAAAAGGAACAGAGAATGTCAATTGAAAAAATAGTCTGAAAGTATATTAAACAAATTTTTAAGTGACCATTGGTATCATTTGACATTGTTTCCTTCCAAAAGATATTCAAATCATTTACACCAAAAGCCTCTCGTAAAACATCCTCTAAATTCTTCAAAGACGAGTCACTTTGAATAAAACTATCAGTTAAATTTGTGTAATTTAATAGACAGTCACACCTAAAAGCTGTGTCACATGTAGCCTCAGCTTCTCACAGCAGCTGATCCCATTAAAGCTGAAAAGACGCTGTCTGGAGAGGTAAACGAAACAGGAAAGAGACACAATAGCTCATTCTATCTCGGCTTAAAAAATGTGCTAATTCCCTTTTTTTTCCTCTTAAGCTTTGCTATTTGAAAGATAAAGCAAGCCAGATTTTTTTCTGTTCTTTGTCGCTTATCTCTGTTTCCTTGTTCAATAAGATAAATTCACTCATAACTAGTGCTTTATTTACATTTACTGCTCATGTCTGTCCGTGGGAAGAGTTTATGTTTTGCTTTGGGGGCTTTGGAGTTTCCTGGTTGTGCATTGGAGTTGGAAGTGTTAATACTAGAGGATCGGTAGTGGTCACTGGTTCCCTCCATAGTTGTTTGCATTCTTCATTACCAGTCAGAGTCCTGAGGTGTTTAAGGATCTAAGGATATTTGCTCCTTGGGCTTTGAGAAGTATTGTGGACACACTGAGCAGTATGTGGTGTCTTTTTTGTGTTCAATGTAAAGACAAGACTATGCCTCATGACTTCTGTGCTGAAATGTGAAAATCTGACCACTTTTGTTGTTGTTGCTTGAGCCATTTTTCCGCCACCGTTTCGCTCTTAATCCGCGAGCTCCTTTCTCAATATCAGTGTTTTGTTTGGAGCCCGGATGTCCGCTTCTTGTTCTGGCTGGAAAGTGAGCCGCAAAGCGCACCGTCTTCCCTTCATCTGCCGTGTTTGCTGCCGGGATTTCAGAGTCGGCTTGTTTGTCTGCCAACACCTCCACCTGCGGCTCGGGTTAAACGGAGTTAAAGATGGGGAAACACGTGACAGGCTTTGTTTTTCTGAGCTTCATTTTATGATACAGTTTTCTTGTTAGCTGAATATTTCAGCTTCTTTTTCCCCAAGTGGAATGATAACTTCAATTGATTTTAAAAACAAAACTTAAGAGCATAAAGTTGGATTTGGTATTTATTTCTCCAACTAAGAACATAAAATACACTTTCAGACTGATAAATATGCATACGTCTACAGTAATAATCTTATTAATTCATATAGTTTTTTAACACAATCCATATTAACACAATCCACAAATATTTAGTATAGCTGAGGTCAAGAGTTTCTACAAGCATAACTAGTCGAATTTTGTAATCTCAAAACAAATTTGAAATGAATTTGAGGTTGGAGCACATTTACTCTTGATCTGATTTAAAGTTTAAAAATGCAAAGGCATACCTAGATTTGAGTGACACTGGTAAAAAAAACAGACTCACAGCACAATGCTGCCACAATCTTTGACAAGCGGTGCAATGTTTTTAAGTTTGAAAGCCTCTCCAGACATACGCCATTACCACTTTCGTTGTGTAGATCAATTTTTGTCTCGTCTGGACATAAAGCTATTCTCCAAAAGTTGGTTTGTACATGTGGGCGGCCGCAAGTTTCAGCCGAGTTTGAAGTTTTGGGGGACGAGTTTCTGAGTTTATGACAAAGTATAACCGCCTTTGCATCAGACATTAGAATTGGTAGGTCCTTTACTAGTCCTAATTATGCTAATTAATTTCCTTCAATGGGTCACATTTTGGGTCAGATGGTTGAAACGCCAGCTTCGTGGATGTACCAGCTGTCATAAACACATTGAAACTGGTTTAGCGATCAATAATGTATGCCAACGCTACACTTTGGGAAAGCCTTGACCTCAACAGTGATGAAAACTTGTGGGCGATGTCCAGGTCAACAAACCAATCAGTTTAAATGATCTCTACCAATTCTGCAGATAAAATTTCTCCAATATCTAGCAAGAATCTTGAATAGTCGTCTTTACTTGGTTTGTATGCATTAGTTCCAAACTTGATATACATATTTTTGATTCCCACGATGAGTGTTTTAACCTCGGCATGCTGTGAGACTCTGATTTAACCAACTGCAGGAGGTTTTGGGGTGACGTTGGTGGGTTGGGGGAGGTCGTCTGTGATTGTAACCAGACACACCTCTCTCTCTCCTCCTCTGTCATTCTCCCACTCAGACAGCACAGTACTCATTATTGTCCCTCTCAGCGGGGGGTCAAGAGGAGCTTTGCAGCCCGCCAACGGCTCACGAGTGTGACATTACATGTGTCACGAAGTGCAGTGACCAGCTGCTGGAATGTTAAGTGGCGGCGATGTACACGTTTCGGATCCTACTATTAATGCAATCAAGAGATAATGAGTGGCGAGTTTCTTCTTGTGAGCTTTGGAGTGCTTCTAAAAGAAAATCAAGGAACAGAAACTGAGTTCTACTTCTGTCTCAAAAGGAAGATGCTATTGTTTAATGTCCAGAATTTAAGTATATCCCAGAATTGCTTGGAGGTTTCAAAGCAGCTTAGCTTGCAACAGTCGGCTACCTATTCCTCTTAAAACACACAGCTTCGGCTTCTTGATGCTGCGAGTTTTAGTTTGTAGATCTGGAAATAGCATACACCTTTTCTGTTTGGAATGAGAAGAAAAGTCTGCAGTCCACTGCCTAACACATTATGCTTGAGACTTGGAAAGTGTAGTTTTAACGCCATCGTCTCCCTACTAGTACGGAGACTAGTAGGGAGACTAGTCTCCCTACTAGACTAGACTAGTAATACAGATACTGATAATACAGTATCTGTATTATCAGTGCATTAGCACATATTCTGCACGGATAATACAGGTACTAGGATGAAATGTCAAACGGCTTGCAGACAGACCATTATCTGTTCCATGCTTAATCCAGAGCTTAAACTACAACATGACTCTTGACCAAAATTCAATCCAGAGGGATATTACAGGACTGATAGAAGCAATTATTATTTAAGGCATTCCAACATCATGGAACTTTACTGAAAATCCTTTGTGTTGTAG
This sequence comes from Xiphophorus maculatus, assembly GCF_002775205.1. Classification (NCBI taxonomy): domain Eukaryota; kingdom Metazoa; phylum Chordata; class Actinopteri; order Cyprinodontiformes; family Poeciliidae; genus Xiphophorus; species Xiphophorus maculatus. Next base: position 14,642,245 of record NC_036459.1, on the reverse strand, counting down.
TTGGCTGAGAACACTCCTTTCATCCGCACCTCACCGTAATTGTGTACGTGTGAAAGCAAATCCTTAATTGGTGCTTCAACACTGATCCCTTAAGAGTTGATATTGGAGTCCACAGCTGGACTTGGTGCCAGATTGTGCTTTGAGACGTCTCAGTTTTAGTCCTTTCCGCCTGGTGACAAGTGTGATCTTGACAGTTAATAGCGTGTGTGTGAGGGTGTGTGTGTGAACTTGTTAATGAAAGCTCCGTACCTAAACTGTTGACACTTTTTATGTAGCGAACAGGGTAAAGGCTGGGAATTTTGTTTTATTTTTTATTTTTATTTGTATTTTTTTGTGTGGTCGTCCATACTATTGATAAAATTGGACTGCAGTCAGACTTGAGTGTGAATGGATGAATAACATGCATATGCATGTTATTCTTTTTAACATGCCTAATGCATCTTAAAAATGTTAGCATTTTTAGCATGTTCATAAAATGGCCTGTTTATTTGCATGAGAATTGATATCAATACTCTTTTTGACCTAAAAATTAACTTTTGACTTTTTTGATAAGGCAGGTAGTTAGTGAAGTGAAGTGAGTGCAACTTTATTGTATTCGCGTTCCCAAAACTCACTGTCAGTTTTACTGAATTTTTGCTTTTTTTTAACATTTATTTTAGAATTAAACATTAAATCCTCTTTTCAGCGCATATGTTTCTGATCCCTGAAAATCTCAAATTTACAGAGTCTGGAGTAGGACCTTTGATCAAATCAGAGTAACTCAGAGAGTAGATCATATTTAGTTAGATTTTTTTTAAAAATCACTTCCTTGTAGAAGAAATAAACAATTTCAGAAAATTATTTGAAATTATCGACTAAATTAGGTATGAAATGTCCCCCTGTTGGATAATAATTGCTGCTTGATGAAACGAAATCTTCATGAGCTGAGTTACATTTTGATCCCGGGTTCAAACACGATCTTTAGGTTTTTAACTAGCTTTTAACATTGATTCAGTGCCATTTTGACATAAAACATGCATTACACAGAACTCAAATTGCCACTGCTCTTGCTCAGGGGCACATCTCCGGCCTGTGTGTTGGCTGTCACAGAAGGATTTGAACCCCGACGTAAGCCTTGCTCCGCTGCTGTCAGCGTGGGTATCGCCTTTCAGGCCCCCCGACAACCTTTGACCTCCCAACTTTACAAGTTGAAGTGTGGCGATACAGGCGCACACTTGCACACACGTAGACTGCGCATATGCGAGCAGAGCCAAGAATTGACTCTGGCCAATGGACCAATTAGTCCAGCAGTAGAACTTCACACCGCACACTCAGAGTATCGCAGTGGTTAGAAGGCAACGCAGCTTACTCCACACCCTGGGTCACACTTGGCTCCTACAGGCGGATTGGCTTAGGCCTTTAAGCATTTCAAAGGAACAGACTAAGACGTGCGGATTGAAGCTTTGTGTGTTTCCTCCAGCAGCCCCGGGTCATGTCTTTTGACAGAGAGCGAGTGAGGGAGAGATGAAGACAGAGGGAGCTCCGAGGTGTATCGAGTTTGGCTAGGCCTTTTGATGACATGTCAAGATTCTCCCTTGAACCAAGACGTCGTCTTGTTACATTTTGGATAGGGTGACTAACTCGCGTACTCAATACCACCCAGCAGACTGCTCAGATGCATTTGCACTTACACAATACACTGGTACCTGTCTTCATGCACCTCTAGATCCAGATCACAAAGCTGCTAGCTGTGGGCCTTACAGCCGTTGACCTTTTCCCCTGGAGTGTTAAGGGCAAGTTTCACACAAAGATCGCTTCCACCTTTTATTTGGGGCACAGAAACTGCCTTGCCCTTCCAAACTGTCTCTAGTTACTAGTAGAAGGTGCTTCATCCTTCAGGAGCTTTTATTTTTTATTTTTTTACAAAGCAAATGGCAGCGCCTCAAAAACAAAACAAAAAAAGGCAAAGGTTTCAGAGATTTTCTTGTTGGGATCAAATCAAATTGTTTATTTTTTGCTCTATAAGAGCAAGTTTTTAGTATTTTATTCTTCCTTACAACTGTGTTAACACTGCTGACTACATTGGTTCTCAGGCATGGGGACTTTGGGTAAGAAAATGATCCCACCAAAAGCATGTAACCTGTTCTCCTATTCTTAGCATAAAAGCAACAGAAAACTTTTTAAGATAAGATAGATAAGATAAGATAAGATTTATTTGTCATTGTCATCAGCAGATTACAACGAGATTGAGATTTGCTCGACTCGAGTTAAGATGCAGGTTATGTGTATATACATAACATACAAAGATAAAGAAATAAATAGTACAAAATGAGAAATAAATAGACATCAGAAGATGGTTGCAGCGCCTGGAGGTGTCGCAACAGAATTTACAGTGCATAGCTGGTTGTTTTTGGCTGACTTTGTGTAGCTCCATTTAGAAACACAGTTCATTTAATGTTCCCAGGTGGTGCTTATAAATAATGTCGGAGATTAGACTCATGGCTGCCGTTTAAATGACTATTTGATCATTCAGATGAGGGGTTGGAGGTGTTGTGAAGAGCATGCACAATCACAGGCTGATGCCATCATATGTGAAGATAAACTGAATCCCCGCTGTATGACTTTAGACTAAAAAAGAAGCAAGACCAAAAACCTACTGAGATATTTTTAGCTCTTTGGGAAACCCAACCAGTTCTTTACTGTAAGTTTGTAGACTCTCTTAACAGAAACAACCCTAGCATCAGCCTTGCTCTTACACCGACAGTCGTGTTGGAAAAACCCTGTCAGAAATGTGTATTAGATTTGCAGCAGCATTCCTGACGCCCCTTTGACAATGTAGAACAAGGAGCCACAAAGCACGCCTCTGTCTTTGTCTCATGTGATGTTTGAAAATAAGGTACTTGCTGCCGTCTACCTTTGGCAGCGCCGTTATCAAATTACATCTTGGATAACAGAGAGGAGTTGGCTTTTTGAACAGAGTTTTTCTTTGCTTTAATTTGATGCGCAGGATCTGTTCATGTTGCTGGCAACATCTACATAACAGGCGAGAGACTTTCTCTTTTTATTCAATCACTGATTATTCTGCTCTAAGTCCTGACACAATCAGGATTCTGTCTTCAAGGTAGAAAAATATAGACTAAAACTGAGTTTAATGATATTTATGTGTTGCTTCTAAAGTACATGTATCCATCATGTTTTGTCTCTTTTCTTTGTCTGCGTTTTGTCAGACTGCACATCCCAGGTTCTTGACCTCAGGTTATGATCATTTAACATGTAAAGCAGAGGTTATCATTGCTACAGCTCCATGTCTCCAAATAGAGGTCTTCTCTGAGTACTTCATCTTTCTGCAATGTCATCCGAACTGTCTGCTCCTTGCACACAATGAAGATTGAACATGTCCCTACTTTGCAATGCCTTGCTAAGGTCTTTATATTTCTTGAACCTGTTTACAGCTTGTCACAACCACAAAATTTGAATACAAATCCACATACTCCCTTTTCAGATTTTTATCTGTTAAATTATTGCAGTCATGGCTTTATTCATTTCCAACTCTTTCAAATGTTTTTTTTTATGTTTCTACATCTTCTGACTATTGGTTATGACATATTTTCTTAATGGGTGAGTCATTTAAATCGGAACCTCAGCATACTGGTTAACGGTTAGCCCAAAATCATTTGCACATAGCAGTAATCATTTACATCCTTGCGTCTCTTGTATGAGGAAACGCAGGGTACAGAGAGAGGTGTTGAAGCCAAGACTGGTAGAGAATTCACACTCAAGTCTCATGGACCACACCCAGAGCTTCATAGAAAACAAAAGAGCCCGGTGCTCACATCCAGGAGCCTGAGCTTCATTTGCGTTATACGCCCCCCCTTTGCAATCAGTCACTGTATGCGGGAAGACCGCTGCTTGATGTGGCAACATGAGTGTGTTTGCCTTTTACTGCTGATTGACCATATTCTGAGCCCCTACAGAGCACTCTATAGCACTTTATAGTTGTACAGAGGATGTTGGTATGTGCTAAAGAGTCACACTGGTTAGCATGGAAGCATGAAAAACATTTAATTCTAGATTTCTCAGTGGAAATGAGAAACCTCTTTATGGTTTTGATTGTTTTGTACCCTATTTTTGGGAGCAAGAAATAGAGCCTTGTGCCACAAGACGTATCATACCAATAACGTTGTACGTTTGGTTCCTGTTTTTAACTTTTAAAGTAATTTTCTCGATCATACAGTTAAGAAAATGTGGCTCGGTGATTTCAGTGATTAGTATCCGTCGACCAGTAGAAGGTTGCTTAGACTCCAGAGTCAATCGTCCCGAACAGGAATTAGAAACAAAATAAACAGAAGCCGTAATGCAAAGTTCTTAGGAAAGACTGTACAATTACCTCAATTATTCTGATGATGTGGGCATTTTAAGCAAGAAAATACTCAACTATAATTCAAAACGAAGAGCTATCCCATAGTTTCTGTGTATGTATGCAAAATAGTTTGTCTACTGGTGTAAAAAGGACAAAGTCGCAGCATGAGGTGAATGGGGGAATGAGGAATATTCAAACTGCTTCAGAGCCAAATAAAACACATCAGTGGTGTGTGATTCCCTCTTGGTTTAATTCTGTTTTAAGCATCGCTGCTACTGAATAACTAATCATAGCTGAAATACAGTGATGTGTTTTGTCTTGATGGACTTCATTTAAGGTTGTCCAGTATGTGTCAAGATGGAGGTGTGTTCTTGCTTGAAATCTGTGGACCGGTTGGTCACATGGACAGTTTGTCATCACTACATTACATTTTTGAGTTACCAAGGTGGCTAACCTTAAAAGGGAACACACATCAGGAGCTCTAAGGTGCATCTTATCAAGTGCCAAGACAGTTTTATTTGAAGCAGCCATGCTATTGAATAGAACAGGTTCAAATACTATTATTGGGTCTTACAATTTGGAGCAATGACTGCCCAGATTCCACTAGTGTGTGTCATGGCTTCTTGTTTACTACTGCCATGCGTAATAAATGTCAATATCTGATGAAATTACACATAACCTGGTTGATTTGCTCTAAATTTCATACACATGTAATTGGCATTTTCTTATTTTCTTCCTTTTTTGCGACATTTTAAAGATTTGTTCAAAATTCACATAACAAATCAGTGGAAACATAGCTAAAGCACCTAGGCTGGTAGTTGGTATTAGTACTTTCTCTTTTAAACTTTCTAGGTACTCTCTTACATAATTCAATGTGTTGTCAATTGATTTCAGAAGATATTTATTTCTTCTTAGCTCTTCTTTTTTTGTAGAATTATCATAGCTCCTGATTTAAGCAGCTAAGGTAAGATTGTGATTTAAGCTCTTGCTCTTATTGGTTTGCAGCCCCTTTTGCTCCGTTTTTGAAGGTTGGTGTTTCAGTGATCTTGGTTCTCAGCAGTACATCTGATTCTGAATGTGTGTTATGGACTACACTTATGTACAGCTGAGATACCCAGAGGCTCAGGCAGAATACTTTCTAAGCTCAGTCATGAGAAAGATGTTAGGAATGAGTCGGTTCAGCTCCACATTTCAGTGCTTAGAGATTTGCTGCTGATCCCGGGCGGACAGCTGCCGCTCATATCTGACATACTCCCAGTTGCCCTGAAACACAACCACCACCAAGCCTTTATGCTCATATTTAAGTAGAGAGTTAGCAGTCCAGGGCTTCCACTTGTTACGGAAGCTAGGAGGACAAATTCTGCAATATGTAAAATGTTCTCCAGAAACACAGTGGTTCTTCTGTTAGTTTTTCATTAATGCAAATACTGAAAGGAAGACACGTGGACACACGTCTCCCGCAAGTCAGGACTGTGCCAATGATGCCATTGGTTGTTTCAACCCATTTTATGCATTCATATATCAATTTACTAACACGGGTTGCACTCTTTAGTGAAAAACACATATCAAGGACTGCAACTAAGCAGTTAATTGCTAAAAGCTAACACTGCATTTTGAACTGGTTGGAGCCATATTGGATTAAAGGTCAGAGTTGTCAGCCTCCGTGTACAAATGAAAGTTGGAGATCTGCTTGTTTAAAAGGTACTTCTTGGCTAGAAAAGTCCAAAAATTAGTGATTTAAGGTCTCAATGTGACAAATGTTTTATTGTGGAGACATTATAAATTTTTTAGTTGTGGGATCAAGGTCTTAGATTTTTGTATACAGGTAGTAAGCTTAATTAAAGGAAAGTGAATAATTTGGTAATGTGAAATGATTTTTTCCTTTGTCTTTTCATTTTTAAATGATAGAGATTGTAGAACAAAAGCCATGTCTCATCTTATTTCTGGGGAAATATTGGCTGAAGGGAGACTATTTAGGATCAATGGTTAAACATACTCTTTTGGCGATGGAAGTAGCTTTAAGTATCGTACAAAACAATACATGATTGGTTAAGCTGCCACATTCCCTACACGCTGTGTATTCTGAGAACATGCTACCATGAATCAAGCCCTCCGAGACAGACTTTATAAGACGAGAGCGGAGCGATGTGGTTAGTGGTTGCGGTTTTGCTCCAGGGGCGCCGCTGGTGTGCACCTGCGCTGATCGTCATTTGCCACACACATCCACGTGTAACACGCTGACTGGAGCTGCCACCCATCCATACATGCTTCTTAGTGAGGAGAGGGACGGAACGCTTCAGGGGCTGATAACGTGGAAATGCCCTGTTATTACGAAAGCGATGACAGCCGCTTTGGGCTTGTATCACACACCGGCATACCTCCAGATGTGCGTAAGCCGAGGTGTCTCGTGTTGTACTGTATTACAGCGAGCTTTCAAAATGTTCGACACTTTTTAATTTACACATTGTGAACCACATAATCTATGCTTTGTCTTGCACCAGCCTGCAAAACCTGCTGGAAATTGAGGAAACATTTCCATAAAAAAAAAACAAAAAAACTTCAAACTATTCCATAGGAAGGCATGTAAAAGTGATGTGCCACGTATTTCGCCTGCCTTATTGAATTTCAAAACCTACCGTTGTTATTGGTACTGTCATTTTTTGTTCCTCAGTAAAATGTTGTAATTGTTTGTTGCTTTCATAAAATTTACCAGATGCTAGATGCTAACCAGTTCCTGGGAGGTGTACCAAAAACAAACAAACAAAAAAACAACAAAACGTCTTTTCTCATTTAAATATGATGGCATTGAACTGATATTTACGTGTGAATTTGAACTTTTTGTCTCGTACAGTACCTTGATATAACTTTTCTTGTGAATTACTATATAAATAAAGTGAACCGATTAAGCTGGAGAACTATACCGAACCATTTACAGTACAAATGTTGGATTAGACCCTTCTTCCTCTTTGGAAAAGATGTAACAGACCACCTAGATGTAGAAGCCGATTTGAGTGTGTGGCTGCTGAAAAATGATCCACAACAACAGATTGATGACCCTTGTTTGTGCCTCATTTCGAGTTCACATTTTCTACAAACCAGGTATCAAATGTCGGTATTCCAGTCGGGACCGCAGGAATGATTTCACCTCCGAGCGGGACCGAGAAACATTCTCATAATTAGTACGTATTTCGCTGCTTGTCAGAATGCGTGCATGTGCAGTCTTGCACACAAACATGCTTATCTAAGTGTGTGTTTTGCTTTGGATGAAACAGCTTAACTTGCATACTCACACTTACGCAGTCATTCTCAAAATAGGGCAAAGATTACGTTCCAATTCTTTTTTATTGTTATACCAGTGGCTTTTAGATCCACGTCCAACAACCAGGAGAGCCTTGGGCCGACTGTTCTCCGCAATCCACTCATTCTTCTCTGCTGCTGAGATCCTCAAAACATGTCGCAGCACAACCAAAAAAAAAAAAAAAAAAAACCCTCAATGACCCTAATTTCTTCAAAGGTGTCGACGTTCTGCACTGACTGAGGGAGGGGTTCTGAAACCGTAATTCATGAAACTATTAGAATTAGTCTATTTGAGGCTAGACAAAATATCTGTGTGATGCTGGGAGACGTCCCCCCGAGGTGTAGCCGAAGCGGAAATTTACTGCTTTCCAGCCTTAATAAATCCCCCTCAGTTATTAGAGACAGGAGAGAGGATGGGGAGAAAGAAAAAAAAAAACATTTTGAGGTGACAGGAATCCTATTGGGTCCAACAAGATTACTGGTCTTCCAGCAGTGTGCGAGTCTTATAGGACAGATGAAAGAAGTTAATCTTTTTTCTTTTTTTTGGTAGTTCAATCTTTTATGGTTTACTTTCATGTTACTTTTTAGTAGGATCAGCAATTTAAAAAAAAAAAAAAGGAATCAACTAAAAACATACCGTACAGCTATAAGTATAAGTCATTTTCACATATGAACTGGAGTTTTACAAACATTTTATTTGATAATTCAATAAAATGTTTTCAGAATTAGATCGGGTTCTCTGTTTTGGCATCACAAAAAAAAAAAAAAAAAGCAAAAATGCCTGTTTCCGCAGGAGGTGTCAGTAGCATCGACTTAAACAGCACGTAAAAATTTGAAGGAAGACCTTTTTGAGTAATAAAGAAGAACATCAGGGCTAAAAATTTACCAACTGTTCAAAATTTACAAACACAATATAATTTTTTATTTTTTAGGGGGGCATTTTTCCCATTGAAACAATTCAAATGCAGCATGCAAGAAGTTCCACTTGCGAGTTTTCTTAAAGAAACAGGTAAACCGACAGAAACCGATATGTCTCCGTGCCCTCCCTCTCTTTTCTTTCTGGAGGCCAGCTCATTGTCACGCACCATTCTTGTCATCCATGTCATCCAGCACACAATGCAGTGACATTTACCTGACCCTGTGAAGGAGACGAGGAGGGTCAGGAAGAAATGAACATAAAAGAGTGAGCAGAGAGAGGAAGATACGGCAACGGGAGCTATGCCTTTGGAAAGGTCCCAAGTAGAGGAAAAGAATATTGTTAATAAAACATATCAAAGGAGAAATGGTGAAATAGCAGACCAAGAATAGGAAAGAAGTAGGGCTAGAGGCTGTCTTTTCTTTTTTAGCCTCTTTGTGACTTCAAAGAAACTGGCAGTGAGAAGAAAGTATTCCTCTCCACTCAACCGTATGGCTTTGTTACAACCCTGTTTTCACCCTGACAGGCTTCCTCCCCTGCCAGCCCCATTCGGACCACATTTACCCATTGCTTCCACTGACAATAGGGACATAAATGGCGTCTAGTGAATAGATTTTATTGGGGCTTTGTTTTCTGCATATCTGCTTGTTCTGTTCTGGTCTTGAAGACAGAGATTCCTGTTGTATTTTCCACTTTTGTTGGTGGTTTTCTAATCTTCTGCTGTCCTGGAAACGCTCATGCTTTTCCAGGCGCTTTAAGGATCTCTAGAGATGGGCAGGATGAAGGCCAGCTGAGTGGCTTTCAGTGAGCTCATAAAATTCTTGTAGAACAAAAAGCCTCTATGAAACTGTCATCAGCTAAAGTGCTGTGTAAAAAATATTTGCCCTCTTCTTTTTTTTTTTGCTTTCGTCACCCTTCAGTGTTTCGAGGCAACAAAAACGGACGCACAAAGCGGTGTTTCAATTATGATTTCACACATTAAGAGGAAAAGACATCCAATACAACATGTCTCTATGTTGAATTAATGATAATGGATACAACTGTTGAAAATTAATTGTGATTAACCACATTTTTGGACCAATTTCCTTAGCCACAGCAAAGATCTCCAAGACCCCCCTACGCCCTATCTCGAATTTCTTGTATAAGGAATTTTGAGAAAAAAAGAGAAGCAATGCTATTGATATCTATAAATCTTCAAAGGGTTATAAAGCCATTTCTAAGGCTACGGTATCCTGGATCACAGATATAGCTAGTAGCCACAAGTGGAGAAAACATGTAACATTGATGGACCTGTTAAGGAGTGGGCGACCTGTCAAAAATAACTCCAAGAGAACATCAGGATGTCATTAAATAACCCAGGACAACATCGAAAGTAATGCAGACCTCACCAACCTGAGGTGAGGTCAGTGTTTGTGAGTCAGCTATAAAAAAAAAAAAGAGAGACTCGGCAAATACGCCGTCTATGTGAGAATTCCAAATTATGTTTCCTAACCAAAAAGAATGCTAACACCCATCTCACATTTCCTAAATAACATTTTAATGATTCCAGAGGCCTTTGGGGAAAATAGTCTGTGGACTGGCGAGACACACGTGGAAGACTATGGAATTCGTGCATACAATTACATCGGACGTAAAACTTAACACAGAATTTTGGAAAAAGACTGTCAAACACGGTGATCGTTGAGTGAAAGGTTACGAGTTGCTTGGCTCCCCAAGGATCCAAGCTACCTGCCATAACTGATAGAACCACAAATGTTGATCTATTTCAGATATGTCCAACTTGTGACTTCAAGTTTAAGCACACTTTGGAAATGCTAAAGGACAGTGATGCAAGGCACATAAGCACATCAGCAAATACACTTCTGCCTTTCAAGTCATGTTTTCCAAAATTAGCACCATAGAGACACAGCCTTACTAGGCCGTGTCATTATTATAATCTGCCTTTATAATAACATTTGGAAAGAAACAAGATGATATCTCACCTGTTTTCTCACTGGTCAATTATCAGATTAAATCCTTGAATGAATGAATCAGTGTATTTTGGCGTTTTACCGCTTTCTAACATATTGAGTGGATTCTCATTGTTTGAGCAAATGTTGAACTCGGACACCAACTGGACAACAGCCTTGGAACAGCTGATAGGCTACATATGTCAATCTCGTTCGTTATCCGGGACAATTAGCCAAACATTTGGGAGTGTATACACATAACAAATCAATCATGCACACAAGGATGCTTGTGTAGTAAGATTTTCAACTTGCTTTTGTTTTGTGTAGCAGTTTTTCCAAAGCACTTTTAGCTTAATCCATAACTGAGCAGGCTGCTGTGGTTGATGTGCAACTCTTTCTGTGGAAGTTGGTGGATTAAGCCACTCTAGTTGAAAACCACAATGCATATTGCATTTATACAAATACTACAAAATCAGACGTAGCATCAAAGCGTCAAATATATTTGATGTACAACTCGTGCTATTAAGTAAATGCAGCATGACGGCTCACAATTTGCAATGCTGCCTTCATATAATTGCTAGCTTTCACTCTTCCTTCGACACCCGAAAAGATCCAACCAATGCATTAACAATTTATACTGTTTCTGTTAACTTCCTGCAGTTGACAGTGGGACTGAAAGCAAGCCTTCAGGCTCCAAATACTCGACAGGATCAGAGAAGGTGAAGCAGGCGAAGGAGCTTTGCTGTGGCTAATTGGGAATGAAACCAACAATTTACAGCAGTTGGCTTTGGGGGGGAAAAAAAGTCACTTCATACGTTTGTGTTTGATTTGCTTTTGCTTGTCTTCATTGGTAGTCAGTGGTGGAAAGGGAGTTATTCTTTCAGCACTTGTTAAAAGCAGACGTGCCAATTGCAGGGGATGTGGTTAACCAGAAAAAGAGAGGGCATGACTGATTCCCCCTGGAATGGAGAAAACAGGACTGTCCAAATGGAAAGACAAAAGAAGAAATATGTTGTTATTGATTGGTGCTGCTTTTAGCAGTGAGTACGAAAGCAGTTAGCCGCTTCTACATGCTGAACTTGGGTTTTGCCTAATTCGCATGAAACCTCGTGCTCTATAAGAATGTGAATATGAACCAGTCGAATTAACAGTGCCAAAGAACACAGTTTGGGATTTAGGGAACTTTGATTCTACTTTTCCTAAAAATGCCATGTGGTCTCAAAAAACCAAAAGCATGTTTCGTCTCATCTCATAAACCGGATGTATCTCTACGCCCTCCCGATAAATGATTCATTCATCACACCAAGACTCCACAAATTTTTGGAAAAAGTTGGAGCTTTTTTTTTTTTTTTTTTTTTTTTTTTAACATAACTTTGACAAGATATACCTGAAAACTTAAACAACTCCCTTACATTGTAGTGAGGATTATGTTAAGACATCTTTGCAAACGGAAAACAAGACCTTGTCCCTGGCGTGGAATCAGCTCCAAGAATGTGACCCGCTATTAAGAAGATGGTTCTGTGCGCAGATTTCTATTAGAGGAGGCCGTTCTAGTGGCAGACTTGTTGGTGACATCATCTGGTTGGACAAGCTGTGTCTTTGGGAGTGGGCGGACCCTGGCAGAGGGCCACTGAAAAGCTCAGCAGGGGTGGTAGCAGGTTGGGGCAACACAGCAGGCGCTGAGCAGATGTCGATGGGTGCCCCGTCTCATACCACGTCTGGGTGTGTGTGACGGGATCCAGTCTCCCGAGCTTTGTCCTTTGGAGCCCTGCTAAAACGTGCTAACACACACAGAGATGCAAACACCAATTCCTGAAAGATTTGCCCTAAATTGACACAAGCCTCATGGTTTCCCTGGGCGACCTCCTCCCCCCAACCTAGTTACCCCCCCCGATTCTCCCTTCCTTTTATTTCGTCTCTGCTTTGTCAAAAGGAGCCAATCGTGCGTCAGATGGTAACTAGGCACCCTATTTATCAGTAACCACCAACAATAAGTGTAACCCGACACCTCCTTTGAGGGGAACAGGCTGAGGAAAGCAGAGTTGGTATGAAGCAGCAACAGAAGAATAGGAAAGTGAGGTGTTTACAAAGTGAAACTTCTACAGAGAAATATATATTTCTTTACATTTTCCTAATTCTGAGTGAAGAATTAAACTTTCTTTCTTGGTTTGATTTTGTTTGGGTGAGGCTTAACGTGCTATAGCCGTGGGAATGAAGCTTACCCGAATTACGTTGTAAGCACTAGAATGCAGAAACAGAGCAGAGGCGCACGAGAAGTCGGCGACCAGCGACGGAGGCCTGGAGAAAGATCTGGTATCGGTGTAATGGATACTTGGGCCCGATTAGGCCATTCATGGCTGGGTAGCTCTTAAGAGAGCGGTGTGGACCAACCTGTGAGGATTCTTTTGATCGCTGTGCACTCCCCCCTCTTCTAAAGCAACTATTTGTCCAGTTAGCTTATCAAATGGGATCGATGGTTTGATAGCAAAGGGAAAAAGAGAAGCATTGTGCACATACCGGCATGTAAGAAGGGGTCTGTGTTTTAAGTGCAAATTAGTGTTAGAAGTGGGTTCGTTTGTGTGGTTGCAGTAATATGTTAGTGCTTGTGTCCTGTTAGGGATATCCAGAGTGGAGAGCACGGCCGGCTGTCAGCGGAAGAATGCGTGTGTGTGTGTGTGTGCGCATTCTTGGTTAAAGTTGAGTGATTCCTCTGTACAAAATGGAGAAAGGCCTTTTTGACTCTTCACCTCTCTGCAATTGGTTAAATAAGGACTTAAGAGCGAGCTAATTCTGCTACCTATCTGCTGCACCACACAAAGACGCCGATTCAGTGCCTTGCAAAAGTATTCACTCCTCGAGTTTTTTTCATGCTTAGTTGGTTTGTAACCAAAAAAAAAAAAAAATACGATTGCATTTCATTTCAGTGTTATGCGATCAACCAATGCGAAATCAAAGGAAAATGTCTGACAGTTTTTTTTAATATAGAACATTTTTTGATTAACGTAGCAATCTTGAGCTGTATTACGCAGCATTTTTAAGATCAGTCAGATTGGGTGGAGCACTTCTGTGAATTTTAATTTTCAGGTCTTGCCGTTTGTTTTTCGACTTGATTAAGGTGTGGACTTTGAATGGATCGCTCAAACGCATTCAAGTGTTTTGCTCTAAACTATTCCAGTTGCTTTTTTAGGATGGGACAATATTTATCTCCTTGGTCTCTTCCATCCATGTGTTCTAAAATTCATTTCTCTGTCCTCCTGCCTTTTCCCTCCTTGTGTCCTTCTTACTTGGGGTCCTAACTCCCACCCCTGCTTTTAAGCCTGACTCGTCATAAAACTTTCTGCTGTAGATGTCTAGCAACCTTTGGTATTTCATACTTTGAAAAGAAGAAATAGCCTCTAAATCTTCTGGAAAGTTCAGTCTGGTAAAGTCTTGAACCTTTAAATAGTAGGAATCCTTTCTTTTGCTCCATTTATTTTCCCTCAAGGCTTCCTTGTTCATTCTGACAAAAAGTATCCTCCCTACATGATTCTACCACCATGATTCACCAGACACCAGCAGCTGCTTTTGGCTTCGGTTTTTCCTCTAAAAAATGCTGAATTAACTGTACCTGTTGTGCTATTACTTTTATAGGCGTGATTTGGTGACTTGAATTGCATTTATGCCGGTTGTGTTTTTTTAGGACGTGGCAAAAAAAAAAAAAAAGACGTATTGAAGATATTCACAGAGGGCGAAATTTGTAACAACACGAACTTTTGACCACGGCACACATAGTTTTCTTCTTCTCATCTTCCAGCTCTTGACAAGCCATAATGATGATCATTATAGTTTTTACATGATGTCGAGAACTGGTGGTAATTTGCTGTTTGCAGGTCGGGACTTGTGGGTGAAATGCGACGTGGTGGTCTCTCACTCAGCTTTTTTGGTCATTTTAATTCATCTGTACAAAAGAAAATACTTCAATTTACCTCTTGGACTCTGAAATACACTAAATTATTTTGCAAAAATAGTGACTCGTGTTGCGAAATGCAAGACCAGAGAAGCAATTCACTGATACTTTGAGTAGCTCTTCTATCGTCTGCCTGTACGGCAGAGAGCCCTTTTTTTCCCCCCTCTTCTGGCGTGGTATTATTTTGTGAAAACAGAGCCAGATGACACCTGGAAGCTGTGAACTTTGAACCGTTAATAAGGGTATGCGGAGGCTTTAATTTTATTAGTTGGCTTACGGGAAAGGCAGACAGACGTGAGAAAGGGACGCTTCAAGACACGGTTCAAACTGAGATCGCTGGGTTCTGCACTAAAAGAGCTTAATGTGTCTCTCTATCTCTTATGCTGCTCTCTAACTCTGTTGTTGCTGCTACCCTCTGAAATGTTATAATTGAGTTTGCATGAGGCAGGCAATTCAAACATCGCATGATGCCTGATTACTTTAGAAGACAGAGTGTTTCCATGAGTGTTTTAAACAGACTTAATTTGTTTTTCTCACACTCCCTCTCTCTTGCGCTTCCTTTTTCCCCCATTCTCCACATTTTCTTCTTACACTCTTTCAGCACCACAGCGTGTTGCCTCTAGGTTTTCATCAAAACCCTCATCTAGTTTACAGCCACTCAGCTGATGCCATCCAAGTGTCAATGTTAGCAACAGAATTGATCAAAGTCTCCCTTGTGTTTCCAAAATTCAACTCTTCTTTTTGGCTGTAGCTTTACCAGTCAACCTTCAGGCACTAAAATAAGCCAGGCGTTGACTGCTGCCATTTCTCGCTGTCTGGTCTGGTCTCCTCGTTCAGGGTTTGGTTTAGTATTGTCTGATCACAAACAGTGCTCCTATTCTTCTCACCACTCTCTCCCAGGGATCCTAAATGGGACATAGATATTCAAGCTGGGCCGGTTCCTGGCTTGGCACTCGGTGTCCCTCAGCGCTCTGCTTAAGTACGTCCACTAAGGGCAGAGGTAGAAGACTGTTTGAAAGTCTGTTGTGTTTTAAGCTAAGGGCTGGGGAGGGAAGAAGTTGATGCAGCGATGATACAGGCATCAGAACTCCTTGAGTCATGTCAAATTGTAACTCAATTGTTTAGATGACCAATAAAGAGGCTAGTCTACATGATGTGGGACCATGGTATACAGTTTTTCTTTTTGAATATGTTTTTGTTGAATACAACTGAGACTCACTCACTGGTACAACTATAACAATGAGGGCCACTGTGTAAGCTTGGAGGCCATGTTTGAAGAAGTTGACAAGCTATTGGCTCGTTCTTGTAATGAGCCAATGTTGTTTGTCAGGGTAAGAAATGTTATCAGAGTTTCCCCCAGTGTATTATAAGCCTGACTGGCCACCAGGCTAAGAGTTGTTTGTTTATTTTAATTAGGGATTTTTAAAATACATCAGTAATAGCGATATTAAAGACCCATTAAGCGAGGTTTACAGTTGACACCTTGAACTGGGCACTAGGGCCCTCCCTGCACCTGCCCATTGGTCTCACTCGCTATTATTTCCAAATTATGATGCTTACTTGTGCACCTACAAATGTTTGTAACTGGCATCAGTTTTGCAAACGAATGCAACCCACCTACTCTTCATCTTGTAAGAAGAAGTCTTTCAGAGTACTAAGGTTCGAAAGCCTACCCACGTTTCTTATCATTGTGCCCAAAATGCTCATGATCATCTGAATATAAAACTTTTTTCTTGTTCATGTAGGCTGCTGCACATTGCAGTCAAACCTAGGGATGTTGACCTTGAAGTAGGCCCTTATTTCTTGGTGGTAACCTTTTAGTTTGCCTTAACTGGCCTCGTTGGGGACAGTGACACTAGTTATTCCAGTTTGTTGTAGTCTAGTGGTTGCTGGGATGTTCCTGAACATCTTCACAAAGGTTCTTGCTTTTTTCTGACATGGACTTTTTTTTTTTGTCAAGTGATTGAAAGTTGTACACAGTTTGGTTCTCAAACCAGACAGTGATTCCAAGCAGATGTCAAACTGATTCTTTCTGTAACGCTTGTTTGCACATTTCTGGCACACTCTATGCTTTGCTACAAAGAGTGTAAGGAAGTTGTACACAGAGATGACAACACAGCCCTGTATCAGCAAATTGGAGAACAATTGAAACAGATCCAAAACCAGTTGTAGATGGGAGATGGGAGCCTGGAGCTTATTCTGGACAACGCTACTTGTATCGTGATAACCTTTGAAAACCTAGAGAAAAAAAAAGTGCTGTCACCTTTAAGAAATCAGCTGATTAGATTAGATTAGGTCAAATGAGGGTTGCTTGTTTAAAAAAAACAACAACTTTAGGCTGCTGACTTTTGACTCAAAGCTGTTCTACAGCATGACATGTATGAGCTGGAGATTTTCTGCTTTTTAAACCCGGAGTCTTAGTCCTTTGCTCCTGCTTGACTCATCATCCGTAAGCCTGTCAGTCCACCTGTTTTCTCTCCTCTGAACTGATTGAGCGACTGATTCTGGTTCAGGCAGCTTGTCTCGGTGTGTTACCACCTGTTCCCCGGCTGTGGTTTGGATGTTATCCTCCTGACAGCCGGCCTGCTATCCTCTAACCCAACTCCTGGGCCTTACCCGCTCCCCGGCTGAGTCCAGAAGAGAAAGGGGTCCATTGTGCAGCCTGTTTTGAGTTTTTAATTTATGAAAGCTTATAAGGAACGTGGAAAAGAAAGGGCTAATCCTACTGCTGCGATTACTGCAGAGAGTGGAGGAAGAAATAGGGGGGAAAGACCCATTAGGCTCATTCTGACAGCCTGCAGGTGTTGTAGAGAAATCACCCAGTAACAATTGCAATTATCAAAGTCTTCCATTATTGCCTTTTTCAACCATTTTGAGTATTTCTATCCTGTTTCCTTAGACTGTTGCTATATTTTGGAACGTCTGACGGTTTGCCTTTTTGTCTCACACCAAGTTTAAAGAAATCTCGGCAAGTTTCTCACTCTTATTCATTGCCATTTGCCTACTCCGTATACTTTGCTGCCTTTCTCTGTCCATCTGTCTGGGGCTTTGGTCCCATTTCTAAGATTTCACCACCATCTGACTTTCTGCTGGTCAGCGTGTCTTTTAGGTTTCTTTCCAAGTGTCTGAATGAGCGTTCAAAGCTTGCTCTCTTTCCTAAACACTTTGATCCGTCAGAGAGAGAGGCATACCTGCGAAAATATATGACCGACTGCTTGTGGAGAGAGATGAGAGGGAGCTTTCACTAAATGCTTCCAGATACACATTCACACACACACACACACACGCATATACATATATATCTGTTCTCTTGTCTTGCCTGTTGAGGGTTTGCTTGGTGCTGAAGAACAGAGCAGCCTTCAGATGTGACTGTACTTGTGCAGGTGTGGACAGATTGATGAGATTTTGGTCTTTTGATGTCAAAAAGTTGTTTTTAATGCATTGGAGTGAAGTACAGTAGGAGCCTGGTCTCGCAGCTTCCTGTCTTTGAAGTAATACATTGTCTGTTTCTGCGTCTGTTCACCTGCTGCCTCCAACATTCCTGTGGTTTAATTATCTACACTCGGTTAGCTCATGTTTGCGTTGGGAGCCTCTGAGGAGTAATGATTACAGCCTAACAAGTGACTCATATTAATGACAAATATGAAGCAGTCATTTTGAGAGGGAATTTTCTTTCCTGGAACTTATCTGATTCAGAGGGATTATTAGCCCAAGGTCAGTTTCAGTAGTTTTGTTGTCAAGTGCTTGTTGAGCTGTACGTTGTCATTTTGCTAACGAACAGCCAAAAGATGTTCCGTCATGACATCAAGGTGACTGAAGGTATGATTAAAATGTAGCAGTTTTACATATAATTAGCTTAATTATCTGATAATTAATTGTGGCGCGAAGGTTGCTAGGGAACTGGTGATGGTGAATAAAACATAATATAGCTTTAATTTGATTAAAGGTGTGGTCTACGCGACACAACAGACTGGAATCTAGTTTAACTGGCTCTTCCCAGATCTTGCCATGTTCTCATAGTGGCAGTTGGAAATTAGCACAGTTTTCACTTTTTATTTGTTGCTTTTACTCATGTGAAAGTTATTGATTTTGAATTGGTCAACTTTCACTTGAGTATAAAACTGGGAAGTGGGATTTGATTAGAAAAGGGGCACTGATTGAAACGCATGCAAACATACTTTTTATACATTTCTTTTCCATTACGTAACATTATGTTTATGTAACGAGAGGAAAATAATTAGCAAACCCTGTTAGCTTTAGGCTAAAACCAGGAGAATTTCTTTACTTTTATTACTTCCTGTCGGCATTAATAACATATTGGCAGGAAATAATAGACAGTATCTATTTCCTGGGACTTATCTGATTCAGAGGTATCATTGTACATAATTTAGTCTACGTACTGGTGTCAATACGTAGACTAAATTGATTGAGTGGTTTTAGTCTACGTATCTAACTTACAGAGACATTAAAAAGTACTCTGAAAAAGTGGAAGCTGTTACCTTAAAAGTATAACAACGTAGGAAGGGAGATAATGCTTTTTCTTACCTATAGCACTTGCTTTTTATTCCTATTTAATAAAAAAAAAATCACAACATTTTGTGAATTTCTAGATACCACCTCTCAACTACCTAAAGTTTTATTTTCCTGTGCATTTTGTTATCATTTCCACTTTAACCCTCAAGTTTTACAGAGACAGATCTCCCTCCCGTTCCATTTCCTGCCGTTTAGTATTTTCCAAAACTGGCCGTACGTCTTTTGATTAATGATACTTTGATTGAGTTGCTGTCTCTCTTTCTCTCTTTTTGTCTTTTCCTGTCGATTTCCCTCTGCATTCGGCCAAACAGGATGTCTGTCGGTGCGTCTGCCGCCTGCTGATACACGATCTGATGATGGGGCTGGTTGGCATTCACGAGGAGAAGAAAAAAATGAGATACGAGTGGACATTTTGTCAGAGCCAAACAATAGAGAAAATGCTACCTGCTGAAACAATTTTCTTTGCTAAAAATGAAAATGTTCAAACAGCACATGGTTACAAAGAAATAAAAAGATGAGAGGAGTAACAAAAAGAGATGTATGGCATCTGGTGGAGACAGTTGAAAGTTAGTATCCACCATAGAGTAGCGATGGTACAAAGTAGCAAAATGTAGAAACAAGGTTTTATTTCCTCCTGGAAAACAAAAGTTAAATATGAATGAAATTCTTTTTACGTTTTATATCTGTTTGGCTTGTTTTTAATTTAATCAGTGATGGATGACTTCCTGTTTTCCAGATATATAAACCTGAAATGTTTATGTATCAGGTAGACAATGGCATCTTGGGGTTTCACAATTTATTTTAAACCTAAATCTATGTCAATCTTTATCAACAGTGCTAATAATTGCAGAGGGTGTTGTGTTTTTTTTATTTTTTTTTTGGCAATTATTAAACAGCAAAAGGATATTCTCCCATCTTACAGAGTCTAAAGAGTTGAATCCCTGGTGTTTCTTTGTCCTGAACATGTCCAGGTCTGTCCAGAGCTTTCAGATTAAATTCTGCTCTGCCACTGGCTGAAAGGAACTCAGGTTTCAGACTTTGTCTTGTGTCACATATTTAAAAGCTATTTTTTCTAAAGAGGAAGGATGAGGGGGCGTTGAATAGAGGGAGGGTTTCCTGGAGCGCTCGCTGGGAATTTTAAAGCACCTGAGCTCACTTTGTATTGGATGCTTTACTGTAAAATATTTAACAATGCTTTAAAAGTGTTGCCGGGCAGAAAAAAATAAATAAATAAAAATAGCCATCCCTGCTGCTGCTTTCTACTAGGCTGCCATGGTTAATGCCACTCTTTAAGGTGTCAGTACTCTTAGTGCTGATTGGGGAATTTGTGGTGGTCTTGTTGCTTCTCTGCAGCAACTGTCAGGATTACAAATGTGCTGTTTGTCCTCTGCTGTTTTATTAACCCTGCCACTAACTAGCTGACTAAACACCCCTGTTAGCTTTTACACCAAGGAGTTGGGGAAGGGAGGGGCTCGGCCACCAGAGTAGAAAATGGCTGCACCCCTATGGTTATCTGCACAGCCTCCTCAAAATGTCCTGTAACATAAACCCAACTCTAACCATCGCTTTCTGTTGGACTGATTGTGGCGTTTGTGGGACTATTTGACAATTCTATCCACACTTCTTCAATGAGCACGCACTCTCATTGTGGGTTTTTTTTTATTTACATACTTGTGGGTTTCTGAAATTCCTGTGTGCTTGTCAGGGACGGTGACAGCTGGCAACAGCGTGTGTCGACACCCTGTTGGACATGACGAGCTGGAGCCATGTGCAGAACCTGTGTGTGGTTTTGCGGTAAAGCCAGATCTATGTGTTTAGAGAGTCACACTGACACTTGATAGACACATTTAGCAGCTTTTTTCTTTCTGTGTGTGTGTCTGCATGTGTGTTCCTCAGTGCCTGGTCATTTGTCCTTACACATAGACACAAATGTGTCACTGGTGTGATTTGTCTTACATTGCTCTGATCACTTCTGTTTTCCTCACCAGTTACAGTGGAGACTCCTAAATGGCCTAGGCCAAGGCTAGTTCATAACAAATACAGCAAAGACCTGACTATGTTTTCTACACTTGTAAAACCAGTTTGAAGCCACATCAGTACATCACTTAAACAGTAAATGTTTTCTGAATTTCTGTGTCCCACCACATTTCAGAGAGATTAGTTAAGGTTTTTCCAAAACGTTTTCTCAAGATTTTGTACGATTTTGTTTGAAGCTTTGACTTCTCTCTTTACTTTATATATCTTTACTTTGATATGTAAAAAGTGTTCAAAGCACATTTACTTTTCCCCTTGATGACATGATGAGAGTCATAAGCTATTTTATATCAGGTGTAGTAGAGGCATCGTCATGCTAACTGTGTAGCTTCCTTTGACTTGAACACCTCACTAATTCTGACAAAATATACATTTGAGTTTTCTCCATACAGTAAAGGCATCCACACTGAAGAGTGTTGTTGTCGAGATGATCTGGGAATGCTTAGTTTGGTGCGCTACCTGAGCATATAAAGCCCAGCTGGTGTTTGGTAGCTAGTGACCGGTCAGGTCACCATCCAAGATCTTGGTGTGTCTCTGCAATGGTAAATAAAAGTTCAGGTAGATGGTCTGATGGTCAAAATAAACATTTAGTGCCAAGTTAAAACCAAATTCTTCGTACTAGACTGTGCACCAAGATCTGGCTGAAGTTGTTCACAAAGCAGCTCTGTCCAACACCTTCTCTATGCCGCCCGACTCCGCTATGCACGGTTATACCATTGTCCACCAGTATCAGTTAAGTGATGCCAGTCCCTTTTGGGTTTTTTTTAGAACCACTTCACTGGGGTTTCAAAGTTGGGCTGAAAACGTCAGAAGACTATTGACTGGCTAGGAAGTGGAGTCACTGGTTACTTCACAAGAACGGCTCTCTTACAATCTGACCTGCCAATTTTAAAAACTAACAGCGGCGACAGAGACTGACAAGAAACCATAGATGGAGCAAAATGTTCGACATAGCTTCCATGTTGTTCCTTTGTTTCGTTATGTCATGTCTGTGTCGCATACAGATTATGTTGTGCTACTTTTCGGACTCTGGGGCCACCCAACTATATGATGACTTCACCCTCTAGGGCTGTTACTCAATTCTAATGGAAAACCACCCAAAGTGTGTTGAGTTGAACAGAGATGATCCACTTTGTGGTAGTACTGCACAAGGATTTTGTGTAAACATGTTATGTTTTGCCATTGTAAATTGTTGCTAGGTTTGGTACTGAAACTGGTTTGGTGGAAAATACCGACTGCCAATAATTGCAAGGGAAGAGCAATCTAAGTTTTGGTCAGCTAAGATAAGAAGATGTGCGTATTAAATGAACTCAAGCTAGAATTTGCTCTCAACATTTTTTTGCTACCATCCTGTTCCCGCAATTGTTGCTGCACGGCATTGGTGTGTATGTAATGACGGCATTTTAAAGCGCACAGGACTCTGTTTATCCTGGCATATGTCCCCCGTCGCACCCTTTCCAGTGTCCAACCCATCCTCGCCATACATGTGTGATGCTAGCAGCTGGTGGGCTTCTATAAATAGTCTTGGTCGGCATGCTTTGGAAAGACGAAATGTTGCCTCGTGAATTCTTTCTTTACAGCATCTTTATCGTGTATCTTCCATTTACTGGCGTTCCCACAGTTCCTCGGTGGCTTACATTACTGCTCCCAGGGCTATAATCACTGCACCTCAATGGTGCCGATCTCCCTCCCACTTTGGAAGGAAATTTGTAGCATAATTTGAAGGACACAGATAGTTTTCAGTGTTTCGCTGCGGAAGGAGAGGGTATAAATATGAATTAAAGAGTAAATGGCAGTTGTACGGAGCTCTGTGGTTGCGCGTATTTCTGCACGCTGGTAACAGATTGTGTCAGGACCTACTTTGTTACACAGCAGTGTGACGATGCTGGGCTAATGTTTGACTTGGCACTGAGCAGGTATGCGCCCCTATGTGTGTGTGGAAGATCAAGCCATCGGGGCGGACTGTTATTTCCTAAATCACGACTGTGTACACAGCGTAATGGACTCAACGCAGGAAGTGTGTCTTAAAGAGGGACAGGTGATGGATCTCTGGCGGCAAGTGGGATAATGGAGCAGTCCCAGACGCTTTGGGAAGAGACAGGTGTAGAGTAGTCTGTCTGTTAGCACGTTGTGTTAAATGAGCACCTAGACTCCACCACATTACGGCGGCTCAATCCATCACGACTGCTGGATAATTTTGTGGTCTTGGTGAGTGATCGGGTAGTATGTGTCACAAAGGTTCTACTTATTTGTAGTAGCTAGTTCTCCTGGCATTTGCTGATGTGAGTTATTCGATTAGAGTTGACCTTGCGGGTGAATTAGCTGTTAGCCGGAGCTGATTGACTGACCTGTCCACACTCGGCTTCTGCAAACCGAGCGTCTGGCCGCGAGCGAGTTTTTAGTAGTTTTGAGGAATGATGTCATTTGTAATAGTGACAGGGCAGCTGTGGTTGAGCATCAGCACGAAGCTTTTACCCTTAAAGCTCAGCCACGACCACATGCACACATTCACACACACATTTCACATCTATATGACTGCAAAGCCGTGCAATCGGACCCTTTTAACAGTGTAGCTTCAACGGTATTATCCCCCCTCTGTGGGGTTTCATCTGGCCTCACCAGCTGTCCTCAGCTGTATGTCACCCAAACTGAGATCTCTCCAATGTATAACCTTCTCGTTCTCTCCAAAGGCACCAGAACTTGGAAAATGTGTTGCAATATTAGTATGCAAAAACAAATATATTAGTTGGGCAATATTAAAGTTTTCCCCACAAATTATTAGCTGGATGTAGGTGTAGTTTCAGATTGATGTGAATGTAGGTGAAAGTTACATTTTTGTTTCTCTTGACTAGGAAAAGGTTTTTCTCACATCTACTGGGTCCCCTCATGTTGCTGGTGGCAAACTCTTAGACTGATTCTGACTTTAACATTTTCCATTTTTGTGAGACACAAATGTGGATTGCCTGACTAATAATGTCCTGCTAACAGATTTTTCCCAATCCTTCTTTACGCTAATTCTCAACTGTGTTAATTGATCTTCATCGTTCTTTTCTACGCATGTTGAACATGTATTGTGTGGGAAAAAATGCATGGAAGAGTAAAATTAAGGTCTCGTCAGTCTTAAACTCACTTGGTCTTGTCAATAATTGATTTGTTTTTCTTGGACAAGTGAAATCCATTAGACAAGTCTTGTTTCGCCCCATAAAATGACCCACCTATTTACAAACAGCAATTTTCCTAAATATTTCCAAAATATTATAATATAGAGTTGTATGTTTAAGAAAATGACAAAATACAGCCTCCACATCATATGGAGTCAGAAAGAGAACAAATTTCAAAATACATTTTTTATTTTGAAGGACCTGACTGACACAATTATGTATTTTCCTGATAAAGCAACATTTGCATATTAATCTTCCTCTGAGCTGTCAGGGGCCAATAAAAATATTTATTCCCTCTGTTTATTATTCCTGGCTCATAAGTCGGCCAACAGAGCTCATCGGATTTCAAAACAAGCAGGACATAGTTGTTTTTCATCTATTAAACTGGGAACGTTGGGGGGGGATTTTAACCCATAAACCAAACTTGTCATCCGTGGAACCGGACAGAACCAATCAACAATTGAGCATGATGGCAGCAAAAACATAGAACCCCACAATTTAACAGCTGCAATCACTTTAACCGAGGACACAAGTGCAACTATTCAAAACTGCCTTTTATGATATTTTTGCCAGAACAAATTATTTATAATATAGCTGGATTTTGCCACGTTTTGATGTCAATAACTCGTCTAAACACAAGAAGCGCGTCACAAGAACGCACACACTAAAGCTTTTGTTGTTATAGCTACAGGAGCAGATTTGTTTATGATCTCTGTTTTTAGAATGCCTGCTGGCGGTGACTCATGCTTCATCACACTTAAAAAGTGGCTCTAGAGACTGTTGTTTCTCCCCACGGGGGATGAATCTTTTAGGCTAACGTGAAAACAAAACATACACTAGAAAAAGTATCACCTTAGAATTAAAATAAATCATTTGATCTAACTGCGATGGATTGGCGACCTGTCCAGGTTATACCCCACCTCTCGCCCAATGACCCCGTGACCCTGTCAGGATAAACAGGTATAGACAGTGGATGGATGGAACTTGATTTGAATCTGTTTATCTGTGACTTAAAAGCAAAAGTTGTTCCTATTGCAGGTAAAATATTGGAGTGTGGTAACAGTTGACGGAGGGCCAACTCTGTTTCACAGCATCCTCCATATACACACAAAATACTTCATAGAATGATGGAAAATTCTTGCTTTGACTCTGGAAACTAGGCCAAGCTTACTCACAAGTATTGTCGTATTTTCCCGACTATAGAGCGCACCTCACTATAAACCGCACACACAACGTTTTTTTTTTTTAAACTGGAAAACGTACATATATAAGCCGCACCGGGCTACAAGCCACTGGTATATCTGCCGCTCTCGGTTTTTCATATAAATCTGCTATTAAAGACGCAGCCCTCCATCTCCAACGCTCAACCATAAATTTGTTCACACTGAGCTTACCTAGCTGCATCATATGAACTTCTTCGTGTGGTTTCCATGATGAGGGGGTATGAGTTTGGGGGTATGAGCTGTGGTGTGTTTGGGCGCCACCCTCTGATTAAGAATATTATGGTTTTTCCCAATGCTTACTAACAACTTGGTCACGAAAATCTTTCCTGTAGGTGGAAGTAAAAATATACTAGGAAGTATGAATTAAACTTAAACAACCGTGTGCTAGGAATTCACGTATCAGCAGTGAGAACTACTCAGATGAGGTTATGTGATAGTTAGATATGCTCCTCCGATCCAATCATTTGTGTTTAAGAGCTGGCGTCGTATGGAAAAACCTCTCAGCTGACCTGTACCGCAACAGATTTATCTGAAAAGTTAAAGTATTGTCTCTAACTTGCCCAATGTCTGTTTCTTCCAGATGGCCTCCATACAGTCAGAGCCATGTGCACGCTGCGCGTCACCATCATCACCGACGACATGCTTACCAACAGCATCACGGTGCGCCTGGAGAACATGTCGCAGGAGCGCTTCCTGTCTCCCCTCCTCAGCCTCTTCCTGGAAGGAGTGGCGGCCGTTCTGTCCACCAAGCGGGAGGCCGTGTTCGTGTTCAACATCCAGAACGACACCGACGTGCAGGGCTCCATCCTGAACGTCACCTTCTCGGCGCTGCAGCCGGGAGGCACGCCTGGTAAAGGGACGTTCTTCCCCTCCGAGGACCTCCAGGAGCAGATCTACCTGAACAGGACGCTGCTGAGGCTGATTTCTTCTCAGGAGGTAGCCCGCAAGTGAAAGCTGGGTGCACAATGTCGAAAAGAGGTGCACGATGTTGACGTAACTCCGGTGTTGTCCTCCCTCCAGGTGTTGCCGTTCGATGACAACATCTGTCTGCGGGAGCCCTGCGAGAACTACATGAAGTGCGTCTCGGTGCTGAAGTTTGACAGCTCGCCGCCGTTCATCGCCTCCAACACGGTTCTTTTCCGACCCATCCATCCCATCAACGGGCTCCGGTGCCGCTGCCCGGTGGGCTTCACCGGGGACTACTGCGAAACCGAGGTCGACCTTTGCTACTCGGGGCCGTGCAAGAACAATGGAAGGTGCCGCAGCCGAGAGGGCGGGTACACCTGCGAGTGCCTGGAAGACTTCACAGGTAAGCGACGATTCGGATTTGCCAACTTGGTGTAATCGTTCGCTAATCCAGTTAATTTCTCTCCTGACATTGGTTTACATGTGTTCAGCAGAGCAGCCAAACTGCTCTGACTAGTTTTTGAGGCTAATGTTGAAACGTGTTTGACCCCACTGCAGAAAAGAAAAACAATGTTTTGTAATCCTGAATGTATAGCCACCTGCACACATCCAATACAGAAGATTTATCACTGTCAAAAGGTGTGTGGAATGCTAAGATCTTGTATCAAATAACGTTTAGCCAAAGGACCAAAACCACTTTAACCCTGACATACAAGTTTGGTAGTGAAGGATTTTTAAGCTCTTTTTTTTTGTCTTATTTGACACTAATGGCAAGTCAAAGCAGTCAGTAGGTTAGAATTTCATTGACTGTTAAAAGTGTTAAAATTAAAAGAAAGAAAATATTTTCTGATAAATTCCCATAAAGGTTTAAAACATTAATTTTGACTCATAATTTGAGATGTCCACAGATAAAATTGTCTGGTTTTAGTCAAAAGGGGGGGTGTGGGGGGGGGGGCAAATAATTATTAGTTTAATTAATCAGAAAGTAGGTCAGGCTGCCATCAGTTGGAGTCACTCTAACATTCGGCATAATGAGGTGGATGAATCTTTTGTGGCACAGATGGAGCAGCTGCATAGCTTAACATGAGATTAAAAATTGTTAGTTTGTGTTTATTGTTATGTCTAATTTTTCTACATGTAGACAAAAACAGTGTATAAAGCACGGTTGGATTTTAGGATAGCTTTTTTAGAAGAAATTGTGAAACTGCACTTGGTTAAAACTTGCTGTTTGCGTTTAATGATCACACAAAGAGAACGTTAATGTTTGTTATATTTAAGCTAAAGGCTGGTGTGATAAAAAAGAATCCCAACCGGAATTCATTTGGTTGCTGGGATTGATTCTGACTCAACCCAGAGTTCATGTGGCAGAAGTTGTGGAAGGCTTGGACGGGTCCATTCTTCCCACTAGAAACACTTAGTGAAATATTTCCTGGTGTCGGTGATCTTCCTGCTGTACTTCCCTCTCGTACATTCGATACCTGGTCCTCTCCGCGCCGCCGTCTCCCCCTAATAGAGCTGTGGCGGCCTCCGACAGTCCTCATGCCTCATCTTCGTCCATCTCTTTCCAACGCTCTGCCTCCTCCTCTTCTTTCTCTTCCTCATATCTGATGCAATTATCTGATTATACCTGCCTTTGTCACTCACAGGGCTTTTTCGCCTGCCTCTCCCATGCCATCTTGTCCACTCATCCTCCATATTTCCCTTTTCTACATCTCCCCTCTTTGAAGGTCACAGTTCAACTCTGGATAGTCGGGGCCATCAGGGCCCATTATGGGCCTGATGACAGCAGCGGCAGGAGTTGATCTGTTCTCCTTGGGTTTCCTACATTACGGGGAAACGGATCCTTATAATTCCCCCCTTTCGGAAAAAAGGATTATGTTGAGGATAGAAGGGCCATTAGCTGGTTCCAAGCTGTGATGTGATGGGGGTCTATATGGGGTGGGGAGATCATGTCTGGATGATGGCAGGTGGACGCACCACACAGAGGAGTATACCAGAGGATTTTTCTGTCAGGAATTTACATTAATAGGTCCAGGAAGCTGGGCTCAGTTTGCCGATTTTGAGTTGAGCTACCTTAGTGTGTTCATTAAAGAGGAATTTCCAATGGGAGGACTGACAATTTGAAAATCTCTTATAACAGATTTGATCATTCCCACACTTTTATCTGCACCGACTGAATCAATCTGTTTAGCTGGGAAGTGAGTCATGCCAGGCTGCGCACAACATTTTTACAGACGAGTTAAAAAGAAGCGCTCCAAAAACACAAAATGTTACCAAGTATTTTATTTGTACAGTTTCTACTGCAAATATCTTAGTACACTTGAAATAAGACAAAACAAACTTACAAATAACTTTTCAACAGAATGTAGGAAGTTGTTTTAGGTCAATAATTCCTTAATATTGATTTAAAAAAGGAAGTTCTAGTTCCACTGGCAGATTATTTCACTTAACATTTTGTGTTTTTGCAGTGATGTTGTTTTATAACTCAACTTTGCTTTGAACTTTTTCCCTGACCTGTCTGACTGTATTATTTTTTTTAGCAAACTTTGCAGAACATCTGGATTTATGTTGAGATTAAATTATACACAAGTTGGCCCCAAAAGGGGATGGAATACACTTACTACCACACTTTTTTGATTGCCATTAATTACTAAAAGCGAAAGTAAAAAAAAAATTAAGTTCTGCATCATTTTCCTTCAGCTACTCAACGACACACTCCCAAAATGTTAAGAACCATTTTGGACTGAAAACACAAAAAACAAATCTGTCTAGAGCCGCAAAAAAATTTTTAAAGCCTTATATGAGGCTTATAACGAAGGCAACACAGGCTTTAAGTGTCTATATTAGCTATATTAGCCTACCATCAAAATGACTAAAAATGACTTTTCAGCAGTTGAAACGGTTTAATCCGTTCTTAACACGTCGTGACCTGTTTTTCCGAGCCACATTTAAAGGCAACACGAACGTGCTGGGTTTACACCTGTGCAGGTGACCTGCTGCCGAACAAATCTGTGCAGAGCTGCACTGATTCAAATTATTAGAATTATGGCAGCAAACTAGCAAAAGGTAAAGAACTTTGCACAGTTTCCCCCCCAAACTAACCGATTGAGTTGCGTAATGCTGTTGGATGCAGGTAATGTTAGCTAAATGGTGTCTAGCTAATGCCAATACAGCACGTTGAGCTTGTTGACAGGTACAGGCTACTGATGTTGCCTTCTATGTCCAAAAGTGGGTAGTACAAACTCATATTTTTGCAAGGCGCTGCAGCAGCTACATAAGCTTCTCTCAATAAGACTTTTTTTTTTTTTTTTTTAGAATTGAATTCCAGACCGATTACACTAGTCTGGATTTAAGTCTAGGGTGTACAGAATGCTTCAAAGAAAGTCTAAACTAACGATAATCTAATAAGACAACATGGCCATTAATCATCTGCCATTACACTGCACGTTATCTCAAAAGAGCTCACAGAAGCGATATATAAACGCCGCCTCACTGAAGTCTGCTTTTTCCTTTTAGGCGAGCATTGTGAGGTGAATGCGTCGTCAGGCCGCTGTGTTCCCGGTGTTTGTAAGAACGGTGGGAAATGCGTCAACCGGCTTGCTGGAGGTTTCATGTGCGAGTGTCCACCCGGGGAGTTCGAGAGGCCTTACTGTGAAATGACCACCCGCAGCTTCCCCGGCCAGTCGTTCGTGACGTTCAGGGGTCTCCGGCAAAGGTTCCACTTCACCGTTTCCTTCATGTATGTACCTTTTTTTCACTATGTTGTTGCATGATTATATTAAGTAATTTTTTCTTTGTTTGACAAGCAGTTTTTCAGGTTTTGTTTCTAAGCAATAATCATTTTCCTGTGTGCAACTTAATTGGAAAATACGCAAAATTGCGAGACACATTAAAAAGGGCAACTAAAGTTTATTTCTAAAACTCAAGTTCAGTGGTATTAAAAATATTTTTAAAATAAAAATAAGCAAAAATATTTTTTTAGTGTATTTATTTATTTATTATTTTTACATCCTCAACAACAAAGTAAACATGGAATATTTTTTATGAAAGAAACAAAGAAGTCTGTCTTCTGTTGAAAATGGATCTGTAATTCATGTTTGATTAGAAAAGCATGGCCTGCCATAACTCCACCTTTGCTGGTCGGTTAAATTTAGTCATTTTTGAGTTGAATTCTGACGGCAACAAATAATCCAATGGCAGTTCTAGTTCAACAGTTTAACGGTGTCTACATACCTAAATGCAGATTTTTTTTAAAGATTGTGTTATCAAATGTATTCTTTCTGGATCCAGAAACAGCTAATGAGTGTTGCTTGGGCTGCTAACTGTAGTTAAATAAGCTAACATTAGCTTGGTAGCCACAAACGGCCTAGTTAGTTTGTTTCTTTCAATTAATTACAACTGAAATATGTAAAACTCCATATAAAGATAGAGAGATGCTATAAAAAGCAGTCTTTATCTGGAATCTTCAACATGTAAAGTCGATTAAGAGCCTTTTGTTTGCTAAATAGCTTGATATGCTAGTTAGCATAGCTACGGTTGGGTGAAATATAATTGTTATAAAACTTCCTCTTTATTAACCAATGAAATTCTAATTCTAATTTCAACAGAATGCAGACCTGTTTAAGCAGTTGTGTAGTAAATACTCATATAAAGAGTTCAATGAGCTCAAGTATAGCTTGGGCAGGCCCGGACGTGTACACGCTTATCCATTGTAGCGAGACACACCACATCTGAATTTGCAACTTAATGAGGTTTGTTTCTCACACTCTCCACAAACCTGAAACTGCTGGAGGACAAAAAGCAGCTGGTTGCGCAAGTTTTCTTATTCTCTCACAGTAAATATGAAGAGGTAAATTATAACCCCCTGCGTTTTGTTGCCACTGATAATAAAGGCGAGACCGATATTTTGAATTCATCGACAGGGTGAGGGCTAGGAAAGGTTTACCGTGTGGTGAAAACAGGAAAGGCTGTGTGATGTGTTTCCTTATCAGTGCTTGGCTACAGCCATCCTGACTTCCTGCCCTCCTGGACTCGCTGGCATCTGTTGTCTGACTCCGCTGCCCTCACCTTCCACTCCACACCTCAGCTTCGCCTCTGAACTCTGTACCAGCCTAAAACACACGAGTGCCCGGATGGTACAACTCGTGAATCTTTTAAGGCGCGGAAATGGTTTCATCAATGAGCAACAAATCCTTTGTATACTTTCCTTGGCAAGAGGACCTTTCCTCAGGAGCTCTTTTTTTATCATAAAGCCATCTTTAAGGTCTTAAGTCTCACAGTCCCAGTCTGTTTGACTTGGAAATGGTACCGATAGTTATACAGGAAGCTTAAATTTGGAGATAAAGCAAAAATTCAGACAGGTCACAAGTACAGACATACCAATCAAAAGTCTCTCAGTTTTGCATCAATACTGGTTCTGATTTCAGATACTGAAAGTGAGCTCTTGTTTCTGTGGCGTTGAAAAGTTTCCAATTCTATATATATATATTTCCAAAATTTCTTTGCTGAACGCTCAAATTAAAGTTGATGATAATGTATTGGAAATGGTTCGCCCCTTTGCAGACATAAACCCATCTGTGAGCCTGAGCAGTCGTTTTTTGTTACTTTATAAAAATATAAAATAGACATTTGACATGGTCCTTTTAACTTTACGGTGGAAATTAGCATATTTTTAATATTATCAACAGCACCTTTTATTCCCTAAGATAAAATAATTTTCCAAAAGTTTGCAGACATTTCCAAAGCCAACTTGTTCAATGACAATTTGACAAATTTTCCCCCTTGCCAGGTTCAAGCAGATGGCACAATTTTATACCCGAATCTGCAAAAATGCAAAATGGCAAATGTAAGGTCCTTTGAAACTGCCCCTCACAACTTTTGTGCTTCCTCTGACAACGTATATAAAACACCCAGCTGACACTGAAAGTGATTAACTTTGAAAGCATGCCCTAGTTCAGCTCTTATGCAGAGCGTATTCACTAATCTGTTGAGTTTACAACCAACCAATCAAGCGGAACATTATCCGATGACTTGTTAGTGCATCTCTGAAACTTTTAGTTGTGACTTTTGCCAAATATCTAAGACTCGCTCTTTTTGCAGGTTTGCTACCAGAGAAAGAAATGCTCTGCTTCTCTACAACGGCAGGTTCAATGAAAAACACGACTTCATCGCCCTGGAGATCATCGACGAACAGATTCATCTTACCTTCTCCGGAGGTCAGGCTTTCATTTTACTGTGTATCTTCCGAACTGTTTATGTGTTTTTCTGCCACATTAACTCAGGTATGAATACTCATAATCTAAACGGACTCTCATAAATAAATACTAGCATTGTGTGCTTGCTTTTGATTAACGTTTACAGCTTTGACAGAGTGAATGGGTGAAGCCAAGCTCTCATTGAAGTGCAGTCAAACATACGCCCAGAGTCATTGTTAATGTCGGTAACTGTTGAACTGCAGATCAAACACGCTGGCTTTGTACCGGCAACTGTTGTTTTCCCATTCGGGCCGCTTTCCCATGGCACCGTACGGAGGAGGAATCCAGTCTAATATGATTATCTTGGGTTGCAGCCGGTTTGGGAGACGGGCCAAGTCCTTGTGCCCTACTTCAAAACCATGAAACGACTGAACGCTAGGCGCATGAATCATCAGATGTAGAACTAATAATTACGTGTCACCTTTTAGACAGAGAAATATGAAGGTAGATTGTCGATTTCTTTAGATGACGAGATCATTCCTGTTTAGTCATACATACAAAAACATGGAGATACATTGTGTTTCCATGGTGTTTGCTAATTTGTAGCTGGATTGATTGCCGTGTACAAGTTGCTTCTGCCCTTGGCAAACAAAAGTACACCTTGCCTGGACTTTTGTCTTTCTTGTGTTGCATGATGAGTCTTGTGTGCAAATTAATTGTTAACGCTGGGAGAAAATAAGAACTAATTATGAGGTTAAGCTCTTTTAGTCTGAAACTTTCTCACCTCAACTGAAAGATTCAGGATAAAGAAACAAGTACACCCAGCCCTACCTACCAACGTTGGGTGTAAAGCGTCGCCTCCTGATTCTGGGGAGAAGAAAAGTACATAAAGGTTTATGAATCATCTTTTTATTTAGTTTTTTATTGATCACCCAGGTGAAACAAAAACCACGGTGTCTCCCTACATCCCCGGCGGAGTCAGCGACGGCCAATGGCACTCTGTCCAGCTCCATTACTACAACAAGGTAAAGAATGTTATCAGCTGCTCCTCCTCCATTTCCTTCTCCTCTTCCCCTCCTTCCTCTTTAAGTTTGAATGGGTTGATTAAGATATCCTTTGAAGCGCTTCAATCACATCCTAACTAGGTGTTGTTAGCAACGCTAACATTCCACAAAATAAGGAATATAGAAGTAACAGAGTCGGATCTTTCCGAGGGGCTCAGCCCATACCGCTGAGAGGAACTGTGCTGTAAATTAGCGAGTGTGGGAGTGGAGGGTGTGAAAAGTGGGCTCTCTTTGAAGCTACCGAAGCAGCTGACCTTGACTGCGGAGATAATCTTAACGGTGCGGGTTTGATTTGTGACATCTCCACCGCAAACTCCCGCTGTGGATGCCAGCGCAGGAGGCCCCGGCGCCCTCGGCTTCAAAGGTCAAACGCTCGCTAATTGTGCTCGAGTTGAGATCTGCTCGACTTCATGTAATACCAGTGGATCATTGTCACAGATTTAATCACAGGACATCTGATTAGGTGTATTCAGAGTTTGGAAGTTGGGTTTTAAGATGTTCCCACGATGGTCTTCTTGCTTCTTGATCAGAAAATAGGCTGTGATCATTCTGCAAGCTGTCTCGTATGTCCTTTGGTATTATGTTCTTCGAGTTTAGACGGTATTCGTTTACAGCAAACTTCCACAACCCACAGGCATTAAACGTTAAACCGTGAAGGGCAATAAGATAAGTGTCGCCTTTGAAGAGGACACAACCTATTGTGTGGCGCCTGGCTGTTTGCTCTACAGTTGTTGGAACAAGATTTTTCAATTATGACCATTTTAGACAACCCCAGTGCATTCTATCCCACGTAGCTCTAGAAATAGATGGGATTAGTTGTTTTACAAGGCCTGGCTAATGTGTCGATACCTCTTGAACTTTTTCACATTTGACCCCAACTCCAAAGTTAGAAGCATTTCTACTAGGTCAATTAAATGACACATCAGCAGCCTGTGTCAAATCCTATGACATTTGCTAAAGCCCCTCAAACATTCATGGCTTAAAAATACTTTACAATTGTAATTTCTGTTGTTTAATTACGTTTCTGAAGAGGATCTACTGGCCTGACGAAGTGTGGTGAGCATTTACTTTCAGCTCCCCCTTACTCTGAACTTTGTGCATATTTCTACAGTTAGAGATGCTAGGCCCTTGTGCTCTGCCTCTACCGGCTATTCACATCTAGACTCCTAAACTTGTGACAACATGACTTAAACTCCAACCATTCCTAGTAGCGCTGGCTAGATGTTTTTTTTGTCAACCTTCCTTTACCTTGCACAATATAAATTGGCCAAATTAAATTAAAAGGAAGCACAAAATATAGATTCCAAATAATAAGATTAAATCAGCTCCACAGGTCACTACGGAAAACCCAGATAGCATTAGCAGTTAGCATTAGCACCATAATAAAAGGGATTGTTCACTGGATCTATGACGCATGTTTAGAAATGAAAGAAATGGCTCAAGTGAGATGAGTTCAGATATTTTCACATCAGTTTGGAGAAAAACTCAAAATCAAGTGGCGAGTGCCACAGCAACACTGTGCATAACGTCACTCTGTACTTTATAAGAACATAAATCAGGTGGAACCAAGCTTGATTCTGGAGCCTGAAAATAAAATTTTGTTTTGTTTTTCTTTGTGCAGAAACTAACTGGTTTCTTCCGAGGCGCTGCTGGATATAAACGCATCCCACAGTTTGTGTTTATAAAACACATTTTAAACAATTTCTCCCACCTTCACCTTGATTTTGTTGACCTGCAACTCAAGATCCCTGCTTATATTAGCTTTTGCATAACATTTCATTGGCGTCCCTGCACTTTTCGAACTTGTTGGGAAACCCCTATCAGGTACACCATTGTGTTTCAGTGACACCCATGGTTCCAACCTACTACAGGGACGACTCGTGTTCTTGTCGTAGCACTATCACGTTTCACAAGCTGTTCACCTCTTTCTCTTGTCCAGTCCGTACTACGCTGTCCTGACAGAGAAGAATTCATCAAAGCTGATGAATCGGGTTGCTGTTTGTCACGACGTTAACTGCAGGGTCACCACTGTAGCTCATGTTTGAGGTGCGTTTGTCTTTCTTGTGAGCTTCTGCAGAGTGTACAGATGCCACAGAGCAGGTGGAGTCTGTTGTCTAAACTTGCAATAGTGCTCCTGCAAAGATGATTTGCAGGATACAGTCTGTTGGCTCTGAAATCTTCTGTTTTGTTTGCCCACTGCGGCGTTGAGAGTTTGCTAGCGCGTCACCCTTGGAAACGAGAGATTGATTGCTGCTTCAATCCAGTTCTGTTTACTTTGCTTTTCTTATTTATTTAGCTCCGCTGATCCTGTAGGCTACCGTGTTTTTTTGTTGGGTTTTTTTTGCCACCCTGACGTGCAGACGCAGGACGCGCACACACGGAAACACACATTTGTTTTATGCCGGCGTTGCGGTGTCTTGAGCTGGTGAAGCAGTGGGTGGGTGGGTGTATACCACCAGTGATTTGTAGACCCGGTGCCAAATTCCGTTAAACCAGCCCAAGGCTGGATGTGGCGCTGACACGGGGGGTCAGATTTTCTTTGTCAGCTGAACGATCAGAAGTCAGAATTGACTCGTGGTAATTTAATCCAGTCGCCGGGGGGGAGATTAGTGAAAATGTATCTGGCAGAAAGCAGCGACATTCTCACAATAGATTAGGCCTGTTGACATGTGAATGTTGGACATGAATGAATTCCATGTTTCTTACTCACTCATACAGACTTTTATCTGAAGGTAGCATTGCTTACATAGCCCAGAGTGACAAAACTAAAGATGATATGATGTCATCCTGCTTCATACTAAATTCTTACAGCAGGGGCGTCGGAGCCATTTTTATTTTGGACCGGAGCAACATCATGAACGTTCTTGAGGGCTGGTTGTGCCAGAATGCATTGATAAAATCCGTTAACAAATTGTAGAAATGTTAATAAATAGCTGTCTCTGAATTCAATAAGTACTTCTTAAAATTAAATAATATTGAACGTTTTTTCACGTTGATCAGTCCCTACAGGATTTCATGATTGTTTTGGGGGATTTTTGGCAATCAACATGACTGATTTTTTAGTATTTGTGACTTTTTGCTACTCGCTGTATCGGTCATGGTCTATAACTTGACACCAGTTAAGGCTGAGGCAGCAGTGTTGTCGAAGTGAAAAATAATGCAGGTGGGAGTTAGTCACTTAAACCTAATGTTTTCAACTATTTTAATTAGCAATAAGCTCACAATTAGCATTTAAAAGTGCAGGAATCTGTTGACTTTGTGTGAATTTCCATGATCGCCGAGTTGCGCAAAACTGGACGGACTGATTGTTGTAAATTGGCAGTATGTGGATAAAAACTGCTTTGATTTGATTGATAAAATCAACGTACTGTTTTAAAAGCCCATCTAGGGACAAGTGCTGCGAATTAGCTTGTGCTACAGGCACTTTCACGCAGACAAGGGACTGCTGTACTGGTCAGTTTGTCTATGACGATGTGTGTCTGTCACTATCAAATAAACTTTAATGAAATTAAATTAATGAAAATCATATTGAAGCACACAACGCTTATCTTGAACGTTTTATTTAAACTCCCTCTGGAGTCCAGAGGGCCACGTGAAAAAATACGGCGGGGCGGTTTTGGCCCCCCAGCCTTCGAGGCCTTTATTTTCAAAAGGTGCTTTGAATCGGACAAACTAGACTCTGGGATTTACATTCTAATTTATTAAATATGATAAATCAGTTCAACCTCTAAAATTCATCTGAGGTCAACCCAAGTGAAAATGTATTAACTTGTTTGACACTGACGAGCATAGGAAGAGTTTTCAAATGCACAAGTTCAAAAATAATTTGATGCAGATGTCAACTTCTGCAATAATTTCATTATTCTCAGTTTATTCATGTTTAGTTTTAGTGAAACCTTTACATTCTTAAATACCTTCAGCAGCTTTACTCACTTTACTTTACCAAACATGAACCCTTGGTTGTTACTAGTCGTAAAAACACACCACACATGCCCACACACTCAGTGATTTACTGCGTCAGATGATTAGGCCTGGGCAGAAGTTCAGTTTTATACGGTGTCTTTTTCAAAGGCGCAGTTGCTCATTTTATCCGTATGAGGCTCCTCTAGTAAAAAAAACGCAGTTCAATGTTAACACTGCGGTTACCATAGTGACCGTGCTGCCCTTCTCATTGTTCTTTTGATCTTCTTGGTCGGTTGGAAAGCTATGTATGTGTTTGTGTGGCAGTGAATAATATTAGAGGAGCACAATAGAAAACGGAAGGAGGGAGACATTTTTCAAATTCCACAAAATAACATCTCAAGGATAGTTGAGTGTGTCAGCAGAGCAAATCTGAACAGGAAACAGAGACGCACAAAGCGCAGGTGAAGAGCGCCGAAGGGGTTTCCTCGAAGCCGCAGGAGGAGAGGTTGCTCTCTGCAGGAAGTGGCCGTTCTCAATGCAGGAAATGATGTCATTCAGAAGCCCACTGGGCAGGATATGTCAAATGTGTTTTAATTGTGCGCTTCATGTCCACCTTGCTTGGATGTTTCCACTGACCTCAAGACAAAACAAATTCATTTGGTCAGATGTTCACTACTCCATTTTCCAGGTAAAAACTCCAAATTCTTTGCAACTTTTAGGTAGCAAGTTGTGTTTTTCACATAAAGGCTGCAGGACGCAAGTAAGTAAAGCCTCGTTATAAAATTACAGTGACCTGACATCCGTCTCAACAGCGTGGGAACTGATTGTTCAAGGAGTTCATGTTTCATAAATCCCCTGGCAGAATATGACTGGCAAACATTTGTTTTTTTGGGTGCAAACGCATTTTCTCGCAGCGTTGCTCCGAGGTGAGCCTGTCAAACCTTGAGAAAAATCATTTTAAAAAACTTTTTTTTTAAAAAAAACCCCTAAGGAGTCACTGTGAGAGACTTCGGTTTTGTTTTGACTGAGATGGCGCTGGTGGGAAAGCTAAAAAATAAAAATAAAAACTCTCGCCACATTTGCACTCACTTCTAAATGACCAGAAGGAAGAACCACTTTTTTAAAGTTTTTTTTTTTTTTTTACATCGATTTTACTAATTAGATCCCTGACTTGTTTTGTATTTGTCGTGTTCCTATTTCAACATGTAGTCCTGCAAAAATAAGCATAACTTCTATGTTTCTGTCTTTAAACACAATACAGTATAAAAAACCTATAAAAGCGACACCTGGATAACTTCATATTACCTTTTGTGTGATCTTTCTACTCTTTTCTAAACACAGCTGAAGGTACAGCGTGGTTGTCCGCCTGCAGCGTTTTCTGTTTGTTTCTTTTCAGGGCTGCATTTTTAAAAAATAAGTTAATCATTTCTCATTAGAAAAACATTGCCGGTGATGTTTCCACCTGAGACGTGCTGTGAACGGCATTCCCAGACAGGCCGAGCTGGCTTTTATCACCGCCAACTTCTGCTCCGCCAGGTCTTCTATCTCTCTTTTTCTCCCTCTCTTCCTCTCTCTCTTGAGTGCGGTTTACATGGCAGGAGTTTCCTCATCAGGACATACGTGTAAATTGTTTCTCAGCGTAGTGCGACGCGCTATTTTTTGCATACGGCTCCTGCCTGTGGAGACCGTAACTGAAGCCGCTCAGCTGTCTTTTTAAGGCCGTCATTCACTGAAGGTCTTCTGGTGCGATTAAATCGGAGCCACTCAGAGCTAGTGCTGTTGATCTCAACAGTGAGACGTATTATAAATAGAGTGGGTCTCTTTGTAAAATAAACTTCTGCTGTTTTGTTGATGTGTCGAGGTTTACTGGGTAGCTCTAAATCAAACCTGTGCTTTTAAACCTTAAAACAAACCTTATAGGTCTTGGACCACCTATTGAATGCTGAGGTTTCCAAGTGCTGGCAAGACATAAAAAAAATGTTTTATCCATTGTCACTGTGTGTGGCTTTTTACCTCAAAATGGATAAACAAGATGAACAGTTCACATAGGTTAGCCTCAGAAATCCAACATGGCTGACCTGTGCCTAAAATATGGTGATTTCTTCAGTAAATCTGCTTACTCAACTGCAAAAACATAATATCTTACAAAGTAGTTTTGGTCTAGTTATAGCCCAAATATTAGTACGGTTGAAATAAGACAAAACTAACTTAAAAGTAACTTTTCAGCAAATGTAGGCGCTTATTATTTTATTTACAAGGAGACATTCCCCCACATGTTAGAAGTGAAATAATCTGCCAGTGGATCTAGTACTTTTTTATCAATTTTGAGGAAATATTGACATAAAACAAGTTCCTATATCTTGCTTTAGATTTACTTGTAAATCAGTTTTGTCTTATTTAAAGTGTACAAAGATATTTACACTAGTAATTAGACCAACAATGCTTGAGATTTTGTGGGTTTTTTTGCAGTGTTGCATTTCTAGCAGTATTCTATGTAGCAACATGATTGTTTATTGGGAGAATAAAGATGGAAAATATAATAGTTTACTTAATGACCATAGAGAACAAATCTAGTTTAATAAAAACAACTTAAAGTGACAAGTTTGAGATTGAAGCCTAACCCAATCGGTGTATGCAGTTTGCTGTTAGTCAAATCGCTCGGCCCGGTTTGTGCCACCAACTAAGTGGTAAAACTGAGAGAAACCGCTCAGGATTTGCTAATGGAAACAAATCTGGCTGGGGCGGACTGCGGCAGAACTGGCTAAAGCCACGCCCATTCAGAAGGGGCTTAGGGGATAAACTAGTAACAAAATAAAGCAAACAATATAGAAATGATCAAAAACTGGAAACACACCCAAAAACTCAACCCAAGATCATGATTTGAAAGTGATTTTTTTTTTACTTTTATAGGTGTGAGATCCAAGATATTTCACATTTCATTGGAAAACATTTTCACATTTGAGTCCTTTATCGCTCACCAACCACAAGGGTAACAAACCGCATCGAAACGCTGCAGAGAAATCTCTACTTTCTATTCTAAATTCTTCTCTTCTTCTCTGAGTAGACGGCACACAAACTCGCGTATTATCGCCCCCTATGAGGCTGAAGCTAGTACTGCATTTCTGTAAATTGACGATGTTTCCTGATAATTTGGATTGTAAGATTTAGCTTTTAAAGTTTTCATCCCTCTGTTTAAAGGTTCATTACCAGTACCTTACTGGGTGATC
The DNA here is from genome assembly GCF_002775205.1 of Xiphophorus maculatus. Lineage (NCBI taxonomy): Eukaryota > Metazoa > Chordata > Actinopteri > Cyprinodontiformes > Poeciliidae > Xiphophorus > Xiphophorus maculatus. The sequence goes on along the minus strand of NC_036459.1, from coordinate 14,601,553 downwards.
GTTATTTGCTAAAGAAGCAGATGCAGTCCTCACTCTTAAACTGTGGGTGTGGGTGTGTGTGTGGGTGTGAACAGGGGCTGCCACATTTTGCACAGACACAAGCGATGGTTGATGTGTTTTCTCTGCAAAGTGCCCCTCATTAAAGGTTAAGTGCTCATTTTTTTCTGAGGTGAAACCCCAAACTCTAAATTCCCAAGCAGGGCGTGTTTTCAAAGGAAGAGGCCATGTTGTTTTTTTATTTTTTTGTGTGTGTGTTCTTCTTGACGAATGTTTCCACACACCTCAGACAGCTGAGGTTATCGCTACCTAAACAGAAACTACTTGTGACCGGACTCCAGCTTTCCAGCACATGAAACACTCTTTCTGTCTGTTTAAACAGAGTAAAACCTCTAACAAAAGAAGCGATGCTTGGTTGTTTTGTTCAGCCATCAGAATGTCAGCTAGCTAAAAAAACAACAACTCAGGTTTTGTTTTGTGTCATGTACCTGATGTTGGGGCTGTGACATGCTTTTAACACCTGAAACGTTCCTCCCGTTTTTCCTGCTGTACGTTTTACCTCCTTGTTGCACACAGCTCAGTGCTTCACAGTGTGATATGGATCTGCTAGGGACACATTTGTCTGAAGTTGGCAGTGCATGAGGTGCAGCCTATTGTACGAGGCGGTGGGAGACTTGTTTTTCAAGTGGCAAAGAAAGAGGAAAACGATGTTGTGCCTCAGTTTGGTGGTATTCTTAGCTAACTGCGGACACCTGGGGTAGTTTACAATTCCTGTTGACACGGATAAGCACAAAACACCGCAACACCCAAGGTTATGAATACCTTTTTGAAATTTTCTTGTATGATTAGCAGACTTTTTTTTTCTGTACATGAGGTCATCTTACCCTGAGTTTGACATAGTCCCATTACTTAGTGACTTGCAAGAGCATTCCTATCACTTGTTTTCTTACAACCACAAACATCAATGTTGGTATTTTGAATTTTATGATTGGCCAAAAACGGTAATGAATGCTTTGGAAGCAAAAGGAATACATGGTTTTCAGAACTAATAAAAAAATATATAAAACTGTAATGTGCAACGTTTCACTGACACCCCTAACAAAATCAAGTAAAAATTAACTTCAGATCTCACTTTCTTGGTTACCAACTACATGGAGTGTTCGCCAAATTGCATTTCCTTGTACATTCTGCATCAACAATTACAGATAAAGTCAGTCTTTTGTGAAGGGATCAAAAATGTCACCTGCTAGCAGCCGCGAAAAAGTTCAATGCATGTAGCAAATGTTTCCCCTAGAGGTGTTTGAGGACGGGGCATCGAGAATGTGCTGTTGTGAAATGCCAGTTCCGTTTTGCAGCACACACACTTAGCTGAGTTATATATTCTATTTAGTTTATTTTGTCTCTTTTTGACGGCACTTCTTTCTGTCCCTCGCCTTCTCCCACCGTAGCCGTGAATAGCACTTAGCATTCGTCAACGTCTCATTGGCGGAAGTGAGAGTGTTGCGCAACAGAAATAATCATCTGGCCAGAACAGAGCACGCTAAATGGTAAAACATCATTTGACAAAGCCTCAAGGCAAATAATTTACCTTGAGGAATTTTTAAATCCAAGGTCCTTGAATCCTTTGATGAGTTGTTACAGCACTGCAGTGTATCAAGTAGTCTCTCAGGAGGGATGGAAACGAATGCGCTACCTTCCATTTTATATTTGTGGTGCTAGTTTGTGTTGGCCTTTCACAGAAAATACACTGCTTCTTGTGGCTTCTATGGAGGATACTCTTGCATCTTGCAAGGCTCTGTATGTTGCTCGATTCTGGGCTGCAGGTCTAATACGGTCTCTCTCTCTCTTATGGTGTCTCTCTCCCAGGAAGGGTGGGGTCTGGCGGACTCCAGAGGGGGTCTGCGTATCCCGCTTTATACTGCCTGGCTGGAGCTCATACAGAAAGAGGTAACCTCTGACCTCTAGCCTAGTTACTGGTGCTTCTTTCCCCGCCTGCGGTCTGATTTAGTGGTCTGATTTCTGCCTCTAGTTGAGTCTTTGTGACCAACTCTGCTGTCACTGATTAACTCATATACACAAAGGGAATATGAGTTTTAAAGGTTGGGTGTTCGTGTTTGGATAGTCCAGTTTTTTTCTAGTCCAGACTGTAGAGAGATGCTGGAGTAGAATCGGCATGAGGGTTTGGATGTAGAGGCTGTTGGTCTTGTGGGACTGGGTTTCCTTCTGTCTCTCCTGTTATGATGTTTTTATTAAGTAAGTTTCTGTCAAAAAAGGCGCAAAGATTTTCTATCAAATTCCTTCTAAATGTATGAGAAACACAAATTATGTTCACCTGTAGATATCTTCAGCGTTTCCTCAGCTTTGCTTTAAACACAATTCACGTTACGTTTTATAAAGTTTTTATCGAAAAAAAGTCCTCACTGTGACTTTGAGTTAAAAAACAAAATCACAAATATGCAAAATAAAATCTACCTTCCTCTGTTAAAAGAAGAGAGCAGCACTGGTTTCCCTTTAGTTACTAAAATAAGTGGTGCTTTTTCAATTTGTAATCTGGATTTTCCAACTTCACAATCCAACACGATTGCCACGCACGTAAATCTCAGTGAACTTTTCAGTTATAAACTTTTTGTAAGCACCATGCAGGACTGTACAGCCTCTATTTGTGAACATATATTTTAGTTTTTAATTTCATGAAAAGAAGATAAATCCATTGTGATTGGCTTGTATTGCAACTTATAGTTAGCGTCATGGCTGATGCCATTTTCCACTGGTTTCCCAACTGGAAAGTAGGACGTGGTTAAGTCGTGTGTGTGAAGTAATTTCAGACATCTGAACTCTCTGACTACCGAGACAAATTAAACACAGTATAATAACATCGAATCTTTTTTTCATTTTTATTTTAAAACACAGACGTGAACACAGAATTCAAATGAACTGGTGAATTTAGAGAAACTTTCCAAGTATTTGTTGTGTAGACCTTTTGCCGTTCTGCTCTCTAACAGGCAAACATTAGCTGGCAGATTAGTCAGGCTGTCTTCTCTGGTAATCAGCCTTCAGTGAACTGCTTAAACATTTCATTTCACAAGTCGCTTCCTAATGGTGTTTTTTAAACTCTTACCTTGAAGGGATTGCTTTGTGTTTGAGAAATGTTGTTTCGTACGGTATTTTCTGACGCAGTGGAAAGATGTTGAACCGAGTTTTTCAATAAGCGAACAAGTCTTCTGAAAGGTGGGAAATGGGGATGAACGTTCCCCATGTTAGCTGATTTAAGCAACTCAAACGGATGGTAAATGCAAACTATGGGTATGATATTTGCTGTCCTTATTAACGCACTGAAGGTAAAATGGCTTTTTTTTTTGTTTAACAAAGTTATTTTTGAATAAAGGTGCCTCGAGAACCCGACATGAATTCCCGTACTTCTAAAGCAACTAAAAAGGACACGGTAGCTTTCTCTTTCTTCATTAGTCAACTTTCGTTGACTTCTTAAGCAACTGCTCAGGTGAAGTGAGCGTTGTCGAGACTCAGCAGGCAGACGAGTAGTTTCTGTCAAAGTGGATTATCCTCACCAATTGACACGTCTCTTGTAATAACTATGGACGGCTAATGTGAGCTAGCTCTTGTGCTCTCGCTTTGACTGACAGCTCGTGTGTAAAGGACTTGTTTCCTTAATCCGCTTGTCACCTCAAATGATAATTAGAGAATGAAACTTTTACCAGCGCTGCTAGTTTCAGGCGTTTGCAGCTACTTTTTCCTCCGCAAAGGTAAATGTAGCACCAGAGGGCATGCCAAGTTCTGGAGGTTACAATTATAGCAGCAAAGGAATAGAATAGAACAAAGAATTTCTTGTAGGTTTATTTGTAGGAAATAGATGACATGACAATATTTCAATAGAATATTTTGCCCTAACTGCATGTTACAAACCCAGATGATCTTTGACAATTAGGTGCCTCTTTACAAATAAAAATTTGTGAAGATTTTAAAAAAAATAAGTAATTAATGCTAAATAAATAATTACATGTAGGCAAATTGCAACAGTACAGAGAAATTATTTGCTTTGTTATGCATTTTAAGGCAATTTTACTATGTAAAAATTGTTCTCTATGAGCAACACAGGAATCTTATACTGACTTTTCACGACTTTTCTCCAGTCGCTCTTGCTGGGATTCAGTTTCTCCTGTCTTACTTTGCGTGTCATCTGCTCGTCTGTTTTACGCCGCACCGTCAGACGCAGCTGTTCACGAGCCACGCTGAAAGACAGGACCGCGATGAGACGCTGAAGACAGCAATAACATATATGCTTGAAGACAGGACATTATAACATTTTGTTGGGCCTCTAAAAAATCCCGTGTGTGTCTTGTTGTGTAATTCACACTTCTAGGTTTACACAGCCTGAAGGCGATGAAGTAATGCGGACCCGACAGCTTGTTGCTGCTACTGACGTACCCTGAGCTTCAGACCTAAGAAAAAAAGTATCCGTACTTGTACAGAAAACGTTAATTTGCTTTATGCGGTGGCGCTAAAACCTTTCTTTAATTGTGACTCGCAAAGTTCAGTGTACACCAGTCTCCATTAGGTCACTTTTTCATACAGGAGCGAACACAACAATGGCACTTCCTGAAGCCTACACAGATTGGGTGAAAGACGGTGCGCTCCCTCTTCCTTTATGATTGAACTGGACTGTATGGCCGTCTGCAGCTCTGCTAACTGCTTCCTGATGGCTACACACACACACTCACGCCCACACACCAATGCACGCACACATGCTTAAACACAGTCTGCAGACATCCTTCCCAGTCACACAGTCAAAACTTCTACCTTATCGCGCAAACATTCCCTGTCATTTAGTTCAATTTCTGCCTTCATTTTGTAATTCAGTCTGTTTGTTTCTGTTGTGGGTCTGGGTAAGTTATCATGCTGGCTTTGACTGGCCTGTCCTCAGTAGGCGCGTGTGTGTGTGTGTGTGGGTCTGGAGTGGTAGAAAGAAGAGGGTGTTTATTCTTGAACGTGTCCCTCCGTCCTGGTATTTGCCGTGACCTGCGCGTCTCTTTTTGTGGCAACGTGTGACATTTTCTGCGTTTTGACAAATGCGGCGACTTTGTCGTCAGCCGTGTCTTTTGCCGCCCTCTTTGTCTGTGTGGCGATCTCCGGGGATCAAGCTCGTCGTCATGGCCGCGGCACGCCTATCACCCCTGGAGACGACTCCTGAGAGAGAGGGAATCCTTTTCAGACTCTAGAAAAAGACGCTCTTCTGGGGCCCCTCCTGAAAGTGGGGGGCCAAGTGTTGTTTAAAACAAGAGGGTCAAAAATAGGAATGAAGCCAACCAGCTATGATGATGTAAACCATAAGCTCAGTTAACTGGTTTCAGCTAAAATAAATGTCCAATAGAATACACAAAAATATTTATATTTTAGAGGATTTCAGAGGGATGTGTATATTTTGAAAGAATAGTGACAAAATGTGTGTCAACTGTATGTGCCTTTTTATACCTCTTTGAGGGTAATACATAAAAAATAATCTTCTTTTTCTATTCTAAATACAGTAGATGGTAGAAAAACCTAGTTGTTTTCACTCCTGTTGTGTCTGAATGAATCTAAGGCAAAAATGTGTTTCTACTCAACGAAAAATAGTCAGTACAGTCGAGGATCAAGTGGGATTTATTTGAGGGCATCAGAAGAATGAAGTCGTCCAATTACCACCATCCTCCTCCATATGTTAAAGACTAGCACAAGAGAAGTTGTGCTTTGGAGTTTGCTGTGTTAGTTCAGGAAAATAAGGGTTTGTTAAGGGTTACTATACAACCATGCCCTCCATTTTTATTAGGGAACTCAAAAGATTAAGTTAGGAAAAAATGAACAGAGAGGTCCCTAGAAGTCAGGAAAGGAGGTTTCTCACCATCCTTGTCTTCAGTATCCAATATGGCTGCCTTGTACACAAAACATAGTGGTAGATGTGAAAACCTGTCGATATTTCTGTTCTGCTTTTATTAGTTATTACGTGATGCGACAATGTTTGAAACCACAAAATGTATGGAAAAACATTGTAGATGGCTAGAACGGAAAAACATCATAGTGAGCCTGAATGGAAAAAAGTTGCAGGTAGCTTGTTTTGTGAACAGTCATTAGCTGTTCAAATTTAAATTTAAAAGTGGATCACAACTTTCGTTCGCTTCCGTTTACACTGAGAATTGTAGTCACCGTTTCTGCTGAAGCAAGCATTACAACATCTTGTTTTGAATTTCTGTGTGTTTATATATATCATTAAATATGATGTTATTGATGTAGAAGTTATAACCACCTACTGGTGGAGTGTAGGTATTACAGCGATTGGTAACGGTTACGGAAATATATTTACTTACATCTTTGTTACTGAATATTTCTAACGTTGACTGGGAGACTGGACTAAATAAATGGTTTTAAATGTTAGATTCTGGTTCTCCCCTTTAAAAAAAAAGAAGACAAAATGAGGTTGTTTGTGTCCGTTCATTGTCAGCTGCAGTAGCAGCTGCTTTGAGAATTTCTGAGTCTCTTTATCCGGAAATCTCTGTCTCCCTCTTGTCTGTTTCGCTTCTGGTTCTTATCGCTCTGCGTGACTGAGCTCAAAAGAGATGATAAGACAGAAATCCGTGTTACTACCTATTGTCGTCCCTGAAGGCAGTTTACACAGCCTTGTTATCGCTCTGTCGCAGTTTGGTTTTCGAACCACGTCCCAATCGAAATTATAATTGTCTAAACAATGAGCTCCCATTGATTTTCTTTTTCTGTCACCATAGCACAAGTGAAAATAGCTCATGACCGCGTTCCAGATGCTTTCACAGTCAGGTTTCACCAAGAAAAAAATTCAGCCATTAGAAATTTGAAGCAGTACCCTATTTTTTTTTTTAACTCGCTAATCTGATTTAGCAGGAACTTGATCCGTCTCATGAGGAATTCTGATTCACTACATGCCACAGTAATGCATTTACACTGTCCAATCAAACTGCGCCACTTGAAGCTTGTGTTGCTGTATTAAATACCGTATTTTTCGGACTATAAGGCGCACCAGATTGTAAGACGCCATATCAGTGAACGGATCTATTTTCATATACAAGACGCACCGGTTTATAAGACGCATAAAGCGAAACAAAATACGGTAGTCGGATAGGTCAGACTTTATTCAAATCATTAACAACAACTGTCAATATTACACAAAAAAGTACACTCACTTTTTCAATCATTCATCTTCTACGAATCCATCAAATTCCTCGTCTTCGGTGTCGGAATTTAACAGTTGGACGATAGCGGCATCAAGCAAGCCCGGATCCCTCTCGTCATCATCCGATTCAGTCTCGTTGCTGTTGCTTGGCTGTTCATTGACGATTGAAGCACCGTACGTATCAGGAAAAGTGGTTCGCCACCCCAAAACAAGTCTGTCTAGATGGCATAGAAAGCTGACTCCACGAGGTTTCTGCCAAGCAGCGATTATGTTTCTACAATCAAGGGGATTGTCTCTTACCAAAGTTGTAATAAAACATACGGTGCACTGTTCATACACAAAGCGCATTGCCGGATTTTTTTTTGCAAATATAGGGATTTTATGTGCGCCTTATAGTCCGTAAAATATGGTAGTCAAAAACAGTCGGCGTCTTTCTATCCCATGGATGTATTCAGTCTGTTTCATATTTGTTTTCAACGTTTTCTGCAACCTCGAAGGTCTTCTCTTTGGTACTTTGGGAGGAAAAAAGTTTTTAAAGTTGTCTCCCTGTAGCGTTCCATCATGTTTCCCAGAATAGAATCCAGGTCAGCGGCGTTTTAATCCTGACATTTGGGCATGAATAAAATCCCTTTGTACCAATGGATGCTAAAATACCCGAACGGCTGGTTGCCAAGGACAGCGATGCGGTTACAAGCGTATGAAGTAATTAAAGATTAATTCTCCATAACAGCATATTTTGATAATTAGGTTAGACCCTGGAGCTTGATGTAGCATTAAAATGAGTCCAAATCTTGCTCCGTTTTCTGTCACTCATTTATTTTCACCTATTCAGTTCTCACACTGACTCCCCTTCTTTCTGTGCTTCTTGACCGCTGAGTGAGTGTCTGTACATAAACACCTGCCGACGAACGCTATACAGCTTGGCCAATTGCCTGCCGTTTCCACAAAAAAAGTGGAGATAAACTTTTTTTTCAGTGTTTTCCCGCCACATTATTAATTGAAACTATGTGTGATTGGTCAGATGTGTGGAGCACACGCTTGACATGAGGGCAGTGGACCGACCGAGGGAAAAAAACTCTCCGCTCTAGCAGAAGAGCAAAACACGCAAGGAGAGGGAGAAGGGGGGGAGAGACAGCGAGGCACCGCAGGACAAAAAAAAAAAAAGGATGTGGGGAAAAACTATCGGCTCTGGCACTTGCAGAGCACAAGCACAACGACAGGGAGGCGGAGAGACAGCGATATACTGTAGAAAAAAACCCGGCTCCCAAATAGGATCCTAAAACTTCTCCCATTGTGGAGCCGGTTCCAATGTTCACTTCAAAGAGCCGGCTCTTAGAGCCGGATCGTTCACGACCAACACATCACTACAATCCGTGCCTCTTCCAGCTCTTCTGTTACAAACTTCTTCTCAAATTTGTATGACTCTGCAAGAATTTGTCCACTTTAGTTTGTATTTTTTTGGGATTTTACAAGATGGAACAATACATGTGTAAAGTGGTAAAAAAAAAAAAAATGGCTTTTTACTCCCTTCACTCAGATACTCATAAAAATAAATACATTCATAGTTTACATGTAGCCAAACTGGTTTTAAAGAAGAAACCTTCTAAAAGTCATTCTCAGGTTCAATTTCAGAGCAACTAAAAAAGTATTGGTGGCCTGATTTTTTTAAAAAAAAATTTATTTTCCCCTCCTCCTAAGCTGATCCACATTTTCTCAGATCAACATTTGTCGGCCAAGGCCCTTGATGGAAGAATTAGCCTACTTTGAAAGGTGCGAGCCAAACACACAAAGGCATTTTTTGTCACATTAAGCCAAGAGAGGCCTGAGAGCTTGTGGCTGAAGTCAGCCAAACATTGTTCAAGGATCGCTGACCTGCACTGATGGAGCTGCCGTCTCTGCCAACTTTCTCAGGAATCCCCGAAAGAAACAGAGAAATCAAGCATTAAGCCACTTTTCTTTTTTCTTTTTTGAACGCATGAAGCCACTTGAGGAAATTAAAAGTAAAATGCAGTGTATTCGAAACACATACACGCACAGGCAAAGGAGGGAAAACTGAAAAGTGATTTTTGTTTTGTTGGAAAAAGGAACAAAAAAAAACCCAAAACGTATCTTTGTTGTGTTTTCGCAGCCTAACATCGGGCGCCTCGGCATCCCTCACGGACCCTCTGCAGAAAAGGTGGCGGTGGTCGCCGTGGACGACTGCGACATCTCCATGGCGATCCGCTTCGGGAAGCAGATCAGTAACTACTCGTGTGCCGCCCAGGGCACCCAGACCGGACAGAAGAAGTGAGAAACTCCCGACACACACTTTTCATTTTTGCCGTCCTTAAGGCCACAGTGAATCAAGCCAGACTAAAAATCTCGCCAAGGCCTTTAAGAAAAGTCTCAATAATGTTCATAATGTTTTTTTTATTATTATTTCACATAATTTCTCTTAAATGCATAAATTATTTTTGTATCTTTTTAATGTGAATTTTATTTTGTATGCCTGCTATTTTGAACGTCATTTTAAAGACGCAGCTCGAACAAAAATGCCTCATAATTTGTTGTTGCAATCAAATTACAACAACTCACTCAACTCTGCTCTGTTTATTTTTGAATCAGTCCCTGTCAAACAACCCCCTCCCCCCCCCAAAGCTCATCTGAGCTGCAGCTTCTCCAGCCAACCGTCAGAGGACTTATCCGTCGGTTTCTTCTTCGAGACGTTTTTCAATGAGTCACTCGCAGAGCGTGCATGCTGAGACGCATCTGAAATGCAGAGGGTGGGGACAGAGAGGCGCTTCAAAGGGCAGGCCGCGACGTTGCATTCCTTCAGAAACACGTCACGCAGGTCGCAGACGCTCAGCGGACGCAGACAGGGCTCGCCGCAGTGAAAAGCTGCACAGGCAGCAAAAGGTTTTGCTTTCAAATTTGATCAATGAATGGCGATTTAGTTACAACCGCAAACTTCAATCTATTTTTTAGAGGGCTTTTTCATACTACATCCAATTCCCATTTTTTTTGTTTTTATTTTTTTTAATGAATTTTGAGTAGTAGTTTGACATATCAGGCTTAACAGACACTAATGGGTCTTTTTTTTCAATAAAAAAAAAATTAATCAAGCCATCAGTTTGAAGCATCAGCTTATAAACCGATCCCTATCCCACACAGAAATAACACAAAACAAACAATAAAACAAAACAAAACAAAAAACTTATGACAGCAAATATTTTCAAAAAGTTCCTTTTATTCCTCAGTTCTAGATCTTGTCACAGGTTTCAGATTGGATTTATGTCGGGACTTTGACTGGGCCATTCTAACTCATTAACATGTTTTAATTGATGCTCTGCGTTTAACTCCATCTTTCCATTAGGGCTGTATTTAATGAATATTTTAGTAATCTATTTCACACACAAGCTTCCGATTTTTCATTTAACCACTTAAGCCAGGTACAATATCATAAAAGCATTAAAAGATGCAAATAAAACAGGCTTAATAAATGTTTTTTTTTTTTTTATTCCATTTTTTTCTCCGAAGAGTTTTTGCGGCACTAGTGGCTTGTATTTTTTGTACAGTAGGCAGACAGGAAGGAGGGTGAGGAGAGGGGGGAAGACATGCGGCAAAGGTCGTCGGGACCGGGAGTCGAACCCGCGACGTCCGCGTCGAGGACTAAGGCCTCCAAACGTGGGGCGTGCTAACCCCCTGCGCCACCACAGCACACCCCATAAATGTTTTTTTTAATGGGAAAAACAGCATTGCCAAGAATGCATATATGCATGTTTGCGTTTTTGAACAGTTTTGGTTAACTACTGCTCTGACTGTGTTGCTGCCACTGCTCCGTCTCACCCTGAAGGCCAAAAAACCCTCTAAACTTTGGTCTAAATCTGACCAGAACTCCTTTTTCTACATTTGTTGCAAAATTTGTTGCAAAATTTATGGGACTTTTTTAGGCCCTGCGGCATAAATGCCAGAAATGTGGTCGTTTTGGCAGCTTCTCTGATTAATGCTCGACCTGTTCTGTCAGTTTTTTAATCGAACGGTCAGTTTCAAACCTCAGTGGTTAGAGTTAGGGTTACCATCAGGGGGTGTAAACACCTTTGCAAGGTGCTGTATCTCAGTTAACTGTTTTCATTGTAGACTATAGTAAATGGGCTACACAGTGGCGCAGTTGGTAGCCCAGGTCCTGAGTTCAATTCCCGGCCTGGGCTCTTTCTGCATGGAGTTTGCATGTTCTCCCTGTGCATGGTGGGTTCTCTCTGGGTACTCTGGCTTCCTCCCACAGTCCAAAAACATGGCTGTCAGGTTAATTGGTCTCTAAATTCTCCCTAGGTGTGAGTGTGTGTGTGTATGGTTGTTTATTCTTGTTTATCCTCCGTGTTGCCCTGTGACAGACTGGTGACCTGTCCAGGGTGACCCCGCCTCTCGCCCGGAACGTTAGCTGGAGATAGACACCAGCACTTCTCCTGACTCCACTAGGGACAAGGGTCTTTGTATTTTTTTTCCTCCATGCTTCCAGCTAAACAGTGGAGTTTGTACTTTACGCATTCAACTCATACGTTCAAATGCTTCATGCAGCATTGCACCACTTTTAGTACACTGAAGCCGTCCACTGATTGATGTTAAGAGTTTCAGAAGCTTTAGGTTTAAGCAGCTTCCTACGTGGTCCAGCGGGTTAAATCGGACCTGGTTGTAAAGAATGCATGTTTTTCCTGTGGCCTTCTTAAACATGTAATGACAACAGTGCGTTTTTAGAAATGGCTTTTAAAGTGTGGCTGTCCTCGGTCAAATTCAGGTCAAGTTATGTTAAATAGCTTGTAGACACTCTGATGTCAATGTTTTTTGGTTTTACTCCAATCAGTTTCTTCTATCGTCTCCAGATCATTGGACTTGACGGGTCCGCTGTTACTAGGCGGAGTTCCCAATTTGCCCGAGGCATTCCCAGTCAGGAACCGAAACTTCGTGGGCTGCATGAGAAACCTAACAATCGACAGCAAACCCATTGACATGGCCAGCTACATCGCCAACAACGGCACCGCTGCAGGTCAGAATCGACGTTAACTCAACCGAGTTTCACTCCAGATCCTGATCATTTCCTAAAGCAACACCTGCAGAATCTAAAAGATACCAACATTTCAGATGTTGCTTGTTTAGGCATGTCTGCAGAATTTATTTATTCATCCTGGTTTTGATGCCCCAGGTTGTCCAGCGAAGAAGGACTTCTGTACAAACGACGTGTGTCTGAACGGGGGCGTGTGTGTCAGCAAGTGGAACACCTACAGCTGCGACTGCCCTACTGGCTACGGGGGCAAAAACTGTGAACAAGGTCAGAAATGTTTTTTATCTGTTCTCTCTTCTTCTGGAAAAAAAAGCAACAACAATGGATAATATCCAAGAATAAATGTAAGAAAAACAAACTGCAAATTCATAATCTCTTGCATTTGGAGCATGAGAATAATTCGTGTGTCCACTTGCTCATCTGTTAGCTTCCGTACAGACATGTTTATTTACTTTTGCGGCGAGCTTCTAGATGTGAGATCAGATGTGATGAGGAACACCTTTGGCTCAGCGTGACTCATGCAGCAGTCACAATAGAGTCACAGTGAAGCCTCTGCTCACTATTGTAGAGCCACTAAGCATTGCCTCAGGTTTGGACTTTCATGATAAAGATACCTGTGACTCATAACAAAACCCAGACAAGAGGACTAAAACTAAAGATATTCCCACATTTGCAGAACTCTTTACTGTCTGTGTGCTTCTTCAGATAATGTCTATTTACAGCACTTATAGTCCAAAAATCTCCTTTTTGCCTATGATAACTGATTCCTTGTAATGTTGTTTATACTCCATACCACTTTTAGTTTTCTTCTCTAGGAAGGGGAGAACTCTAACGTCTTCCTTCAAGGCATGTTTCCAAAAGAAAGGTGTGAATACATCACCTTTCACGCTCTTCGACGAGATAGTCGGCCAACTATAGTGCCAGGCCTCAGTATCCGGTATCAGAACTGGGCCGGGATCACAGCAAGGTGGATGTTGTTTCTTTGGCTGCTCTGTCACTTGTTGACACGTCGGGTCTGATTCTTGACGCTCTCCGCTGCCACATTGGAAATAAGAGACGTTCCAGTCGGGCTTTCACGCTGGAATGATGTGAAGACCCGCTGGGAGTCGCCCACCAGGCTCTTTTGTTGTCAGCGTCTGTTAAATCATATTTCAGGTAACTGATCAGTGTAGGAGAATGTGACCTACTAAATACGTGCTAAATATGGACGTAAGATACACTGAAAATGCTTCAAATAATGCTTGATTCCAGTCTAGTCGGTTTTTTAAACTTTTTATAACATGTACTGGCTTCCGTGTGGCTTTGGCACAAGGGTTGGGATTCTACAAAGGCTTTGTGAACCCCTGCAAATGTTTAGAAAACTCCCAAATTAAGTTTTAGAGATCTGGCAAAAAGGTTTGCAAGATCAAATGTTACTTTTGGTAGATCCAGTGAAAGCGTTTTGAGATCTTGCAGACCATGCTGTAAAATATCCACTGGAAACATTTGACCTCTCCATTTACAAAATAAAAAACATAGTCTGTCCCAACAAAAGCTTTTGTAGTTCTTGTAGTTTCTTTGTTTTTTTTGTTTTTTTCAGTAATGGAAATTATTTCTGACTTGAAGTCACCTTCTGATAGATCAGGTTTATTAGAGTCATACAACTACCCGAAAGTGTACTATGGGTAAAATGCCGAACACAGAAATTCACTTAACGGTCTGTTGCCAAGGCAAGTACAAACTTCAGGTACAAATTGATGCAAGGTCACTATTGAAATACAATGAAAAAATACAACTCGATCAAAACGTCAAAAGTACAACATGGCAAAAAGGAGAAATAAACCACCACATCTTTTTGCCAGGTATCTCTACACCTGTAAAGCTGTCAATCTTTCAGTGTAGGATTATACTACTGTGGCATTGATTGTGGAGGGTTATTTATGAACCTTTTGATGAAGCATGAGTTGATGTAATTTGTGTTTTTGTACAGTTGTTAACAACCTTACTGAGCTATGAAGCTTACCTTATCAAATATTTGCTCCTGATACAGCTTTCCCATTACTAAGTAAGGTTTTTCTTTCTGATTTATGGTGAAGATAAGCTTTAGCAACATGGAGGTAAAATCCATTAGTTGGTTCCAGGAACATCCAAAGAGTTTTTTTTTTCTTTTGTTAGGGCTTCTATCTGATTAAACTTGTTTGGCTGAAGCGTGTGTAGAGAATATTCTATGCTTTGGATTACACTAAAGAAAATTGCTTGTTGCAGTGAAGAATTAGCCATTGCACTGTGTGGTGAGAATAATGAAGCTCCACATACATGTTGGATTCTTTGAGGTCCTCTAAACTGTGAGACATGTTTCACCTGTGTTATAACAGCGTATATAACAGTCTGATTCTGCCTTGTTTCTGTTGCAGAGATGCCTTCGCCTCAGTTCTTTGACGGCCAGGCGTTGGTGTCCTGGAGCGAGACGGACATCACCGTCGCTGTACCCTGGTACGTGGGTCTCATGTTCCGGACCCGGCAGCCAGCTGGGACTCTGATGCAGGTCAACGCCGGATCATCCTCAACTATAAATCTCATGGTGAGAACACGGGCTCCAGCAAAACAAAATATGGTCTTAACAAAAAATAAATCAATCACTTTCTCCATCTTGTCACCCTCCAGTTGAGGGAGCAGCAGGTCCGTATGGAAGTGTTTCTAAGGGAGCAGTTGTTGGCGTCGCTGGGCTTCCCGCAGGTCCGCATCAGTGATGGGGAGTGGCACCACTTGCTGGTTGAACTGAAAAGCATTAAAGATGGCAAAGAGATTAAATACATGGCGGCTGTTTCCTTGGATTACGGCATGTACCAGGTACAAGGTTTGCTTTTAATGCCATATGGAGAGTTAAGATTTCTTTGGAGGAAGAAGTTCTCATCTTTCTTTTTGCGTTTCTAAGCAGAAGTCTGTGGAGATCGGTAATGACCTCCCAGGTCTGAAGGTGCGGACTCTTCATGTCGGAGGCCTGCCCGGAGAGGGAAACGTTGTTAACAAAGGATTCGTTGGCTGCATACAGGTGGGGGTGCGCCTGCTGAATGCTACAGCAGATCTTAAGATCTACAGAAGGTCTTGTTTTTCTCCCGAGCACCTTCTCCAACTGGACTTTTCTCCATCAGGGTGTCCGGGTGGGGGAGACGGCCACCAATGTGGCCAACGTGAACATGGCTCAGGGCCTGAAAATCCACGTGGAGGATGGCTGCGATCTGGCGGACCCTTGCGAATCCAACATCTGCCCTGAGAACAGCCACTGCAGCGACGACTGGAGCACACACACCTGCGTCTGTGACCCAGGTAGTCCACAAATGTAAATTCTGAGCCCAACGATGGACTTTGAAGAAAGGCAAATGGGGTGCACTCCTGCCAGATCTTGAAAAGATTGTCAGATCTGGAGTAGCTTTTGTAAAATTCCGCCACAGCTCTGTCAGATCTCGAGTTACCTTCAATGTCCCTTGTGGGGCCAGGTATGTAAAAGCACATATACTCAGATTAATCTCCTATTTCTTTATGATGGTCTGCCTTCTAGGTTACTTTGGTAAGGAATGTGTGGACGCTTGTCAGCTCAATCCCTGTGAACACATCTCCAGTTGTGTCCGCAAGCCCAGTTCGTCCCACGGATACACCTGCGAATGTGGACAGAACTACTACGGCCAGTACTGTGAAAACAAGTAAGCTTTTATCCTCATGTCCCTCAAAAAAGTCTGGAAATATTTCAAAGTTCAATCTCTGAATCCAGACTCCCATGAAGCTCCCTTATCTTCTTTTGCTTTTATGCTCTTGGTCTACTTGTAATGTTTTGATGAAAGACTTGACGTGAAGTAGCCGGCCCAGATCAGACGGCACTCATTTCCTTCTAAAACCTTGGCCCAGCCGACACGCATCACTTCCTGTCTAAAGCAGGATGTGAGATTCCCGCCCCCGCCCGTTTGCTTCACTGATCCTCTGCAGGTGTTTAGTCTCTGCTGCCCTCATACTGCCACTTGTCCCCCATCAGATCATATAACAGCGATAACACTTGTTAAGTGGGGAGGAAGTTTACTCTGAAATAACATATTTTGAGATAAATTGAGTAGATAATCACCCGATTGATGTTTTCCCTTTGACCTTGACGGACGGCTTTTAAAAAGAAGAACTGGTTTGGTGTCTTAATTGATTTTGCACACTTGTCTAACTCTTTCACAACAGAGTGGAGAAGCCGTGTCCTCAGGGTTGGTGGGGCAGCCCAGTGTGTGGGCCCTGTAACTGTGATACAAGCAAAGGATTTTATAAAGACTGCAACAAAACCACTGGAGAGTGTCGCTGCAAGGTATGCACACACACACACACACGCACACACACCCCTACAAGTTGTTCATAATGTGTGTCTGCTTTTTTTAATGGGCGTTTTGGTTTCATTTAAAGATCACAGTACCAGTAGAATCTATCTTGCAAGATGAAAGAAGAGAAAAGTAGAAAAACTGGTTCAGCTGATAAAGTTGTGCCTGAACACCAAAAGGCAACGGTGTATTTAGAGAAGCAACTGATGAGTTAGAGGAAATGTTATATTTGTTCATTTCAATTTATTTTTTATTTTATTCACTCAATAACTACGCAGCAACTAAAGGAAATCATGACTGAAAGGAGCGGAAAGAAGTATAACCTTATATCTGACCTCAACTCAGAAGACTATTACAGACATATTTCAAATGTATAAAAAGACATAAGAAAAATACCCAACAAAACATCCATGTCATCTGTATCTGTCATATCTTTGTTTGTGTATTATTTTTTGCCATTCACCGCTGTTCAGTCTTCCTTTAGCTGGTGTCAGCTGCTAGTTTTAGATGCCACTTATATATGCTGGGCTCCTCCACCTGTGGCGTCATCACCACCATCGAATGTGACAGGATGCAACACCATCAACCCAGTATGACTTGGTGCAATGTTTAGAGAATTACAAAACACCAAAACCTCCAACCCAGATTTACAGGCCTTGGTTAGCATTTTAAATGGAAACGTTCATGATT